>NW_027278191.1:0-17048 GCF_030028105.1 Mobula birostris
TCAGATTCTCCCTGTCTCTCTCTGGCTATCGGGGTCTATCTCTCTGTCTGGGTATCGGGGTCTCTTTTTCTCTGGGTATCGATGTCTCTCTCTCTCTCTCTCTCTCTCTCTCTCTCTCTCTCTCTCTCTCTCTCTCTCTCTGTCTCTCTGGCTATCGGGATCTATCTCTCTCTCTGGGTATCGAGGTCTCTCTTTCTCTGGGTATCGAGGTCTATCTCTCGCTCTCTCTCTCTGTCTGGCTATCGGGATCTATCTCTCTCTTTGGGTATCGGGTAATCTCTCTCTCTCTGCGTATCGTGGTCTTTCTCTCATCCGGATCGGGTTCACTTTCCGCATATCGGGGTCTCTCTCTCTCTCTCTCTCAGGGTATCGTGGCTTTCTCTGTACCTCACTGGGTATTGGGGTGTTTCTTTCTCTGTGTGTGTATCGGGGTCTCTGTCTTTCTCTCTGGGTATTGCGGTCTCTCTCTCAACTTGAGTATCGGGGTCTCTTTCTCTCTCATTATTGGGGTCTCCATCTCTCTGGGTATCAGGCTTTCACTCCCTCCCGGGGTACCAGGGTCTCACTCGCGCTGGGTATTGGGGTGTCTGTTTCTCTGTGTGTATCGGGGTCTCTCTCCCTTGCTGGGTATCGGGGTCTCTCTCTCGCTGGGTATCGCAGTTCTCTGGGCATCGAGGTCTCTCTCTCTAGCTATCGGTTTATCTCTCTCTCTCTCAGGGTATCATGTCTCTCTCTCTATCTCTCTGGGTATTGGGGTGTCTCTTTCTCTGTGTATTTCGGGGTCTCTCTCTCCCTCGCTGGGTATCGGGGTCTCTCTCTCTCTCTGGGTATCAGATTTTCCCTGTCTCTCTCTGGCTATCGGGATCTATCTCTCTCTCTGGGTATCGGGGTCTCTCTTTCTCTGGGTATCGAGGTCTCTCTCTCTCTCTCTCTCTCTCTGGCAATCGGGATCTATCTCTCTCTCAAGCTGAGTATCGGGGTCTCTTTCTCTCTTGTTATTGGGGTCTCCCTCTCTCTGGGTATCGGGCTTTCACTCCCTCCCGGGGTACCAGGGTCTCACTCGCGCTGGGTATTGGGGTGTCCGTTTCTCTGTGTGTATCGGAGTCTCTCTCCCTCGCTGGGTATCGGGGTCTCTCTCTCGCTGGGTATCGCAGTTCTCTGGGTATCGGAGTCTCTCTCTCTGGGTATCGGGGTCTCTCTCTCCCTCTCTGGGTGTCGGGGTCTCTCTCTCTCTGGTTATCGAGGAGTCTCTCCTGTGGGTATCGGGGTCTCTCTCTCTCTCTCTCTGGGTATCGGGGTCTCTCTCTCTCTGGTTATCTAGGAGTCTCTCCTCTGGGTATCGGGGTCTCTCTCTCCCGGTCTCCCTCTGGGTATTGAGGTCTCTCTCTCCCTGTCTATCGCTGGGTATTGGGCTATCTATTTCTCTCTGGGTATCGGGTTCTCTCTGTCTCTCTCTGGCTATTGGGGTCTATCTCTCTCTCTGGGCATCGGGGACCCTCTTTCTCTACGTATCGAGGTCTCTGTCTCTCTAGTTATCGAGGTCACTCCCTTTCTAGTTATAGGAGTCTCTCTCTCTCTCTCTCACTCTCTTTCTCTCTCTCTCTCTCTCTGGGTATCCGGGTTTCTCTCTCTCTGTGAGTATCGGGGTCTCTTTCTCTGGGTATCCGGGTCTCTCTTGCTCTGTTTTTCGGGGTCTCTCGCTCTCTGGGTATCGGGGTCTTTCTCCCTGGGTATCTGGGTCTCTCTTGCTCTGGGTTTCGGGGCCTCTCGCTCTCTGGGTATCGGGATCTCTCTCTCTTTGATTTCGGGGTCACTCTCTCGGTCTCTGGGTGTCGGTCTCTCTCTCTCTCTCTCTCTCTTTATTTGGGTATCGGGTTCTCTCTCTCTCTCGCTGTGTATCGGTGTCCATTGGGTATTGGGCTCCCTATTTCTCTGTGTGTATCGGGTTCTCTCTGTCTCTCTGGCTATCGGGACCTCTCTCTTTCTCTGGTATCGAGGTCTCTCTTTCTCTGGGTATCGAGGTCTATCTCTCTCTCTCTCTCTGGGTATCGTGGTCTTTCTCTCACTCCGGATCGGGTTCTCTCTCTCTCTCTCTCGCTCTCTCTCTCTCTCTCTCTGGTTATCGGGATCTCTCTGTCATTCTCTGGGTATCCGGGTCTCTCTCGCTCTGGGTTTCGGGGTCTCTCTCCCTCTCTCTGTGGGTATCGGGGTCTCCATCTCTCTCTCTGGGTATCTGGGTCTCTCTCTCTGGGTATCGGGTTATGTCTCTCTCTCTCTTTCTGGGCATTGGAGTCGCTCTCTCTCTGGTTATCGAGGAGTCTCTCCTCTGGGTATCGGGGTCTCTCTCTCCCTGTCTCTCTCTCTGGGTATCGAGGTCTCTCTCTCCCTGTCTCTCGCTGGGTATTGGGCTATCTATTTCTCTCTGGGTATCGGGTTCTCTCTGTCTCTCTCTGGCTATTGGGGTCTATCTCTCTCTCTGGGTATCCAGGACCCTCTTTCTCTACGTATCGAGGTCTCTGTCTCTCTAGTTATCGAGGTCACTCCCTTTCTAGTTATAGGAGTCTCTCTCTCTCTCTCACTCTCTTTCTCTCTCTCTCTATGGGTATCAGGGTCTCTCTCTCTCACTCTCTGGGTATCGGGGTCTCTCTCTCTCTCTGAGTATCTGGGTCTCTCTCTCTGGGTATCGGGTTATGTCTCTCTCTCTCTTTCTGGGCATCGGGGTCGCTCTCTCTATGGTTATCGTGGAGTCTCTCCTCTGGGTATCCGGGTCTCTCTCTCCCTGTCTCTCTCTGGGTATCGAGGTCTCTCTCTCTCCCTGTCTCTTGCTGGGTATTGGGCTATCTATTTCTCTCTGGGTATCGAGGTCTCTCTCTCCCTGTCTCTCTCTCTGGGTATCGAGGTCTCTCTCTCTCCCTGTCTCTCGCTGGGTATTGGGCTATCTATTTCTCTCTGGGTATCGGAGTCTATCTCTCTCTCTGGGTATCCAGGACCCTCTTTCTCTACGTATCGAGGTCTCTGTCTCTCTAGTTATCGAGGTCACTCCCTTTCTAGTTATAGGAGTCTCTCTCTCTCTCTCACTCTCTCAGGGTATCGTGGCTCTCTCTGTATCTCACTGGGTATCGGGGTGTTTCTTTCTCTGTGTGTATCGGGGTCTCTGTCTTTTTCTCTGGGTTTCGGGGTCTCTCTCCCTCGCTGGGTATCGAGGCCTCTCTCTCGCTGGGTATCGCGGTCCTCTGGGTATCGGGGTCTCTCTCTCTCTGGCTATCGGAGTATCTCTCTCTCTCTCTCTCTCTCTCTCTCTCTCTCTCAGGGTATCATGGCTCTCTCTCTCACTCACTGGGTATCGGGGTTTCTCTGTCTCTCTGGGTATCGGGTTCTCTCTGTCTCTCTCTGGCTATCAGGGTCTATCTCTCTCTCTGGGTATCGGGGACCCTCTTTCTCTACGTATCGAGGTCTCTGTCTCTCTAGTTATCGAGGTCACTCCCTTTCTAGTTATAGGAGTCTCTCTCTCTCTCTCTCTCTTTCTCTCCCTCTCTATGGGTATCAGGGTCTCTCTCTCTCTGGGTACCGGTGTCTCTCTCTCTCTCTCTGAGTATCGGGGTCTCTCTCTCATTCTCTGGGTATCCGGGTCTCCCTCGCCCTCTGGGTATCCGGGTTTCTCTCTCTCTGTGTGTATCGGGGTCTCTGTCCTTCGCTGGGTATCGGGGTCTCTCTGTCTCTCTGGGTATCAGATTCTCCCTGTCTCTCTCTGGCTATCGGGGTCTATCTCTCTGTCTGGGTATCGGGGTCTCTCTTTCTCTGGGTATCGATGTCTCTCTCTCTCTCTCTCTCTCTCTCTCTCTCTCTCTCTGTCTCTCTGGCTATCGGGATCTATCTCTCTCTCTGGGTATCGAGGTCTCTCTTTCTCTGGGTATCGAGGTCTATCTCTCGCTCTCTCTCTCTGTCTGGCTATCGGGATCTATCTCTCTCTTTGGGTATCGGGTAATCTCTCTCTCTCTGCGTATCGTGGTCTTTCTCTCATCCGGATCGGGTTCACTTTCCGCATATCGGGGTCTCTCTCTCTCTCTCTCTCAGGGTATCGTGGCTTTCTCTGTACCTCACTGGGTATTGGGGTGTTTCTTTCTCTGTGTGTGTATCGGGGTCTCTGTCTTTCTCTCTGGGTATTGCGGTCTCTCTCTCAACTTGAGTATCGGGGTCTCTTTCTCTCTCATTATTGGGGTCTCCATCTCTCTGGGTATCAGGCTTTCACTCCCTCCCGGGGTACCAGGGTCTCACTCGCGCTGGGTATTGGGGTGTCTGTTTCTCTGTGTGTATCGGGGTCTCTCTCCCTTGCTGGGTATCGGGGTCTCTCTCTCGCTGGGTATCGCAGTTCTCTGGGCATCGAGGTCTCTCTCTCTAGCTATCGGTTTATCTCTCTCTCTCTCAGGGTATCATGTCTCTCTCTCTATCTCTCTGGGTATTGGGGTGTCTCTTTCTCTGTGTATTTCGGGGTCTCTCTCTCCCTCGCTGGGTATCGGGGTCTCTCTCTCTCTCTGGGTATCAGATTTTCCCTGTCTCTCTCTGGCTATCGGGATCTATCTCTCTCTCTGGGTATCGGGGTCTCTCTTTCTCTGGGTATCGAGGTCTCTCTCTCTCTCTCTCTCTCTGGCAATCGGGATCTATCTCTCTCTCAAGCTGAGTATCGGGGTCTCTTTCTCTCTTGTTATTGGGGTCTCCCTCTCTCTGGGTATCGGGCTTTCACTCCCTCCCGGGGTACCAGGGTCTCACTCGTGCTGGGTATTGGGGTGTCCGTTTCTCTGTGTGTATCGGAGTCTCTCTCCCTCGCTGGGTATCGGGGTCTCTCTCTCGCTGGGTATCGCAGTTCTCTGGGTATCGGAGTCTCTCTCTCTGGGTATCGGGGTCTCTCTCTCCCTCTCTGGGTGTCGGGGTCTCTCTCTCTCTGGTTATCGAGGAGTCTCTCCTGTGGGTATCGGGGTCTCTCTCTCTCTCTCTCTGGGTATCGGGGTCTCTCTCTCTCTGGTTATCTAGGAGTCTCTCCTCTGGGTATCGGGGTCTCTCTCTCCCGGTCTCCCTCTGGGTATTGAGGTCTCTCTCTCCCTGTCTATCGCTGGGTATTGGGCTATCTATTTCTCTCTGGGTATCGGGTTCTCTCTGTCTCTCTCTGGCTATTGGGGTCTATCTCTCTCTCTGGGCATCGGGGACCCTCTTTCTCTACGTATCGAGGTCTCTGTCTCTCTAGTTATCGAGGTCACTCCCTTTCTAGTTATAGGAGTCTCTCTCTCTCTCTCTCACTCTCTTTCTCTCTCTCTCTCTCTCTGGGTATCCGGGTTTCTCTCTCTCTGTGAGTATCGGGGTCTCTTTCTCTGGGTATCCGGGTCTCTCTTGCTCTGTTTTTCGGGGTCTCTCGCTCTCTGGGTATCGGGGTCTTTCTCCCTGGGTATCTGGGTCTCTCTTGCTCTGGGTTTCGGGGCCTCTCGCTCTCTGGGTATCGGGATCTCTCTCTCTTTGATTTCGGGGTCACTCTCTCGGTCTCTGGGTGTCGGTCTCTCTCTCTCTCTCTCTCTCTTTATTTGGGTATCGGGTTCTCTCTCTCTCTCGCTGTGTATCGGTGTCCATTGGGTATTGGGCTCCCTATTTCTCTGTGTGTATCGGGTTCTCTCTGTCTCTCTGGCTATCGGGACCTCTCTCTTTCTCTGGTATCGAGGTCTCTCTTTCTCTGGGTATCGAGGTCTATCTCTCTCTCTCTCTCTGGGTATCGTGGTCTTTCTCTCACTCCGGATCGGGTTCTCTCTCTCTCTCTCTCGCTCTCTCTCTCTCTCTCTCTGGTTATCGGGATCTCTCTGTCATTCTCTGGGTATCCGGGTCTCTCTCGCTCTGGGTTTCGGGGTCTCTCTCCCTCTCTCTGTGGGTATCGGGGTCTCCATCTCTCTCTCTGGGTATCTGGGTCTCTCTCTCTGGGTATCGGGTTATGTCTCTCTCTCTCTTTCTGGGCATTGGAGTCGCTCTCTCTCTGGTTATCGAGGAGTCTCTCCTCTGGGTATCGGGGTCTCTCTCTCCCTGTCTCTCTCTCTGGGTATCGAGGTCTCTCTCTCCCTGTCTCTCGCTGGGTATTGGGCTATCTATTTCTCTCTGGGTATCGGGTTCTCTCTGTCTCTCTCTGGCTATTGGGGTCTATCTCTCTCTCTGGGTATCCAGGACCCTCTTTCTCTACGTATCGAGGTCTCTGTCTCTCTAGTTATCGAGGTCACTCCCTTTCTAGTTATAGGAGTCTCTCTCTCTCTCTCACTCTCTTTCTCTCTCTCTCTATGGGTATCAGGGTCTCTCTCTCTCACTCTCTGGGTATCGGGGTCTCTCTCTCTCTCTGAGTATCTGGGTCTCTCTCTCTGGGTATCGGGTTATGTCTCTCTCTCTCTTTCTGGGCATCGGGGTCGCTCTCTCTATGGTTATCGTGGAGTCTCTCCTCTGGGTATCCGGGTCTCTCTCTCCCTGTCTCTCTCTGGGTATCGAGGTCTCTCTCTCTCCCTGTCTCTTGCTGGGTATTGGGCTATCTATTTCTCTCTGGGTATCGAGGTCTCTCTCTCCCTGTCTCTCTCTCTGGGTATCGAGGTCTCTCTCTCTCCCTGTCTCTCGCTGGGTATTGGGCTATCTATTTCTCTCTGGGTATCGGAGTCTATCTCTCTCTCTGGGTATCCAGGACCCTCTTTCTCTACGTATCGAGGTCTCTGTCTCTCTAGTTATCGAGGTCACTCCCTTTCTAGTTATAGGAGTCTCTCTCTCTCTCTCACTCTCTCAGGGTATCGTGGCTCTCTCTGTATCTCACTGGGTATCGGGGTGTTTCTTTCTCTGTGTGTATCGGGGTCTCTGTCTTTTTCTCTGGGTTTCGGGGTCTCTCTCCCTCGCTGGGTATCGAGGCCTCTCTCTCGCTGGGTATCGCGGTCCTCTGGGTATCGGGGTCTCTCTCTCTCTGGCTATCAGAGTATCTCTCTCTCTCTCTCTCTCTCTCTCTCTCTCTCTCTCAGGGTATCATGGCTCTCTCTCTCACTCACTGGGTATCGGGGTTTCTCTGTGTCTCTGGGTATCGGGTTCTCTCTGTCTCTCTCTGGCTATCAGGGTCTATCTCTCTCTCTGGGTATCGGGGACCCTCTTTCTCTACGTATCGAGGTCTCTGTCTATCTAGTTATCGAGGTCACTCCCTTTCTAGTTATAGGAGTCTCTCTCTCTCTCTCTCTCTTTCTCTCCCTCTCTATGGGTATCAGGGTCTCTCTCTCTCTGGGTACCGGTGTCTCTCTCTCTCTCTCTGAGTATCGGGGTCTCTCTCTCATTCTCTGGGTATCCGGGTCTCCCTCGCCCTCTGGGTATCCGGGTTTCTCTCTCTCTGTGTGTATCGGGGTCTCTGTCCTTCGCTGGGTATCGGGGTCTCTCTGTCTCTCTGGGTATCAGATTCTCCCTGTCTCTCTCTGGCTATCGGGGTCTATCTCTCTGTCTGGGTATCGGGGTCTCTTTTTCTCTGGGTATCGATGTCTCTCTCTCTCTCTCTCTCTCTCTCTCTCTCTCTCTCTCTCTGTCTCTCTGGCTATCGGGATCTATCTCTCTCTCTGGGTATCGAGGTCTCTCTTTCTCTGGGTATCGAGGTCTATCTCTCGCTCTCTCTCTCTGTCTGGCTATCGGGATCTATCTCTCTCTTTGGGTATCGGGTAATCTCTCTCTCTCTGCGTATCGTGGTCTTTCTCTCATCCGGATCGGGTTCACTTTCCGCATATCGGGGTCTCTCTCTCTCTCTCTCTCAGGGTATCGTGGCTTTCTCTGTACCTCACTGGGTATTGGGGTGTTTCTTTCTCTGTGTGTGTATCGGGGTCTCTGTCTTTCTCTCTGGGTATTGCGGTCTCTCTCTCAACTTGAGTATCGGGGTCTCTTTCTCTCTCATTATTGGGGTCTCCATCTCTCTGGGTATCAGGCTTTCACTCCCTCCCGGGGTACCAGGGTCTCACTCGCGCTGGGTATTGGGGTGTCTGTTTCTCTGTGTGTATCGGGGTCTCTCTCCCTTGCTGGGTATCGGGGTCTCTCTCTCGCTGGGTATCGCAGTTCTCTGGGCATCGAGGTCTCTCTCTCTAGCTATCGGTTTATCTCTCTCTCTCTCAGGGTATCATGTCTCTCTCTCTATCTCTCTGGGTATTGGGGTGTCTCTTTCTCTGTGTATTTCGGGGTCTCTCTCTCCCTCGCTGGGTATCGGGGTCTCTCTCTCTCTCTGGGTATCAGATTTTCCCTGTCTCTCTCTGGCTATCGGGATCTATCTCTCTCTCTGGGTATCGGGGTCTCTCTTTCTCTGGGTATCGAGGTCTCTCTCTCTCTCTCTCTCTCTGGCAATCGGGATCTATCTCTCTCTCAAGCTGAGTATCGGGGTCTCTTTCTCTCTTGTTATTGGGGTCTCCCTCTCTCTGGGTATCGGGCTTTCACTCCCTCCCGGGGTACCAGGGTCTCACTCGCGCTGGGTATTGGGGTGTCCGTTTCTCTGTGTGTATCGGAGTCTCTCTCCCTCGCTGGGTATCGGGGTCTCTCTCTCGCTGGGTATCGCAGTTCTCTGGGTATCGGAGTCTCTCTCTCTGGGTATCGGGGTCTCTCTCTCCCTCTCTGGGTGTCGGGGTCTCTCTCTCTCTGGTTATCGAGGAGTCTCTCCTGTGGGTATCGGGGTCTCTCTCTCTCTCTCTCTGGGTATCGGGGTCTCTCTCTCTCTGGTTATCTAGGAGTCTCTCCTCTGGGTATCGGGGTCTCTCTCTCCCGGTCTCCCTCTGGGTATTGAGGTCTCTCTCTCCCTGTCTATCGCTGGGTATTGGGCTATCTATTTCTCTCTGGGTATCGGGTTCTCTCTGTCTCTCTCTGGCTATTGGGGTCTATCTCTCTCTCTGGGCATCGGGGACCCTCTTTCTCTACGTATCGAGGTCTCTGTCTCTCTAGTTATCGAGGTCACTCCCTTTCTAGTTATAGGAGTCTCTCTCTCTCTCTCTCACTCTCTTTCTCTCTCTCTCTCTCTCTGGGTATCCGGGTTTCTCTCTCTCTGTGAGTATCGGGGTCTCTTTCTCTGGGTATCCGGGTCTCTCTTGCTCTGTTTTTCGGGGTCTCTCGCTCTCTGGGTATCGGGGTCTTTCTCCCTGGGTATCTGGGTCTCTCTTGCTCTGGGTTTCGGGGCCTCTCGCTCTCTGGGTATCGGGATCTCTCTCTCTTTGATTTCGGGGTCACTCTCTCGGTCTCTGGGTGTCGGTCTCTCTCTCTCTCTCTCTCTCTCTTTATTTGGGTATCGGGTTCTCTCTCTCTCTCGCTGTGTATCGGTGTCCATTGGGTATTGGGCTCCCTATTTCTCTGTGTGTATCGGGTTCTCTCTGTCTCTCTGGCTATCGGGACCTCTCTCTTTCTCTGGTATCGAGGTCTCTCTTTCTCTGGGTATCGAGGTCTATCTCTCTCTCTCTCTCTGGGTATCGTGGTCTTTCTCTCACTCCGGATCGGGTTCTCTCTCTCTCTCTCTCGCTCTCTCTCTCTCTCTCTCTGGTTATCGGGATCTCTCTGTCATTCTCTGGGTATCCGGGTCTCTCTCGCTCTGGGTTTCGGGGTCTCTCTCCCTCTCTCTGTGGGTATCGGGGTCTCCATCTCTCTCTCTGGGTATCTGGGTCTCTCTCTCTGGGTATCGGGTTATGTCTCTCTCTCTCTTTCTGGGCATTGGAGTCGCTCTCTCTCTGGTTATCGAGGAGTCTCTCCTCTGGGTATCGGGGTCTCTCTCTCCCTGTCTCTCTCTCTGGGTATCGAGGTCTCTCTCTCCCTGTCTCTCGCTGGGTATTGGGCTATCTATTTCTCTCTGGGTATCGGGTTCTCTCTGTCTCTCTCTGGCTATTGGGGTCTATCTCTCTCTCTGGGTATCCAGGACCCTCTTTCTCTACGTATCGAGGTCTCTGTCTCTCTAGTTATCGAGGTCACTCCCTTTCTAGTTATAGGAGTCTCTCTCTCTCTCTCACTCTCTTTCTCTCTCTCTCTATGGGTATCAGGGTCTCTCTCTCTCACTCTCTGGGTATCGGGGTCTCTCTCTCTCTCTGAGTATCTGGGTCTCTCTCTCTGGGTATCGGGTTATGTCTCTCTCTCTCTTTCTGGGCATCGGGGTCGCTCTCTCTATGGTTATCGTGGAGTCTCTCCTCTGGGTATCCGGGTCTCTCTCTCCCTGTCTCTCTCTGGGTATCGAGGTCTCTCTCTCTCCCTGTCTCTTGCTGGGTATTGGGCTATCTATTTCTCTCTGGGTATCGAGGTCTCTCTCTCCCTGTCTCTCTCTCTGGGTATCGAGGTCTCTCTCTCTCCCTGTCTCTCGCTGGGTATTGGGCTATCTATTTCTCTCTGGGTATCGGAGTCTATCTCTCTCTCTGGGTATCCAGGACCCTCTTTCTCTACGTATCGAGGTCTCTGTCTCTCTAGTTATCGAGGTCACTCCCTTTCTAGTTATAGGAGTCTCTCTCTCTCTCTCACTCTCTCAGGGTATCGTGGCTCTCTCTGTATCTCACTGGGTATCGGGGTGTTTCTTTCTCTGTGTGTATCGGGGTCTCTGTCTTTTTCTCTGGGTTTCGGGGTCTCTCTCCCTCGCTGGGTATCGAGGCCTCTCTCTCGCTGGGTATCGCGGTCCTCTGGGTATCGGGGTCTCTCTCTCTCTGGCTATCGGAGTATCTCTCTCTCTCTCTCTCTCTCTCTCTCTCTCTCTCAGGGTATCATGGCTCTCTCTCTCACTCACTGGGTATCGGGGTTTCTCTGTCTCTCTGGGTATCGGGTTCTCTCTGTCTCTCTCTGGCTATCAGGGTCTATCTCTCTCTCTGGGTATCGGGGACCCTCTTTCTCTACGTATCGAGGTCTCTGTCTCTCTAGTTATCGAGGTCACTCCCTTTCTAGTTATAGGAGTCTCTCTCTCTCTCTCTCTCTTTCTCTCCCTCTCTATGGGTATCAGGGTCTCTCTCTCTCTGGGTACCGGTGTCTCTCTCTCTCTCTCTGAGTATCGGGGTCTCTCTCTCATTCTCTGGGTATCCGGGTCTCCCTCGCCCTCTGGGTATCCGGGTTTCTCTCTCTCTGTGTGTATCGGGGTCTCTGTCCTTCGCTGGGTATCGGGGTCTCTCTGTCTCTCTGGGTATCAGATTCTCCCTGTCTCTCTCTGGCTATCGGGGTCTATCTCTCTGTCTGGGTATCGGGGTCTCTTTTTCTCTGGGTATCGATGTCTCTCTCTCTCTCTCTCTCTCTCTCTCTCTCTCTCTCTCTCTCTCTCTCTCTCTCTCTGTCTCTCTGGCTATCGGGATCTATCTCTCTCTCTGGGTATCGAGGTCTCTCTTTCTCTGGGTATCGAGGTCTATCTCTCGCTCTCTTCTCTCTGTCTGGCTATCGGGATCTATCTCTCTCTTTGGGTATCGGGTAATCTCTCTCTCTCTGCGTATCGTGGTCTTTCTCTCATCCGGATCGGGTTCACTTTCCGCATATCGGGGTCTCTCTCTCCTCTCTCTCAGGGGTATCGTGGCTTTCTCTGTACCTCACTGGGTATTGGGGTGTTCTCTTTCTCTGTGTGTGTATCGGGGGTCTCTGTCTTTCCTCTCTGGGTATTGCGGTCTCTCTCTCAACTTGAGTATCGGGGTCTCTTGTCTCTCTCATTATTGGGGTCTCCATCTCTCTGGGTATCAGGCTTTCACTCCCTCCCGGGGTACCAGGGTCTCACTCGCGCTGGGTATTGGGGTTGTCTGTTTCTCTGTGTGTATCGGGGTCTCTCTCCCTTGCTGGGTATCGGGGTCTCTCTCTCGCTGGGTATCGCAGTTCTCTGGGCATCGAGGTCTCTCTCTCTAGCTATCGGTTTATCTCTCTCTCTCTCAGGGTATCATGTCTCTCTCTCTATCTCTCTGGGTATTGGGGTGTCTCTTTCTCTGTGTATTTCGGGGTCTCTCTCTCCCTCGCTGGGTATCGGGGTCTCTCTCTCCTCTCTGGGTATCAGATTTTCCCCTGTCTCTCTCTGGCAATCGGGATCTATCTCTCTCTCTGGGTATCGGGGTCTCTCTTTCTCTGGGTATCGAGGTCCTCTCTCTCTCTCTCGTCTCTCCTCTCTCTCTCTGGCAATCGGGATCTATCTCTCTCTCAAGCTGAGTATCGGGGTCTCTTTCTCTCTTGTTATTGGGGTCTCCCTCTCTCTGGGTATCGGGCTTTCACTCCCTCCCGGGGTACCAGGGGTCTCACTCGCGCTGGTATTGGGGTGTCCGTTTCTCTGTGTGTATCGGAGTCTCTCTCCCTCGCTGGGTATCGGGGTCTCTCTCTCCTCGCGTATCGCAGTTCTCTGGTATCGGAGTCTCTCTCTCTGGGTATCGGGGTCTCTCTCTCCCTCTCTGGGTGTCGGGGTCTCTCTCTCTCTGGTTATCGAGGAGTCTCTCCTGTTGGGTATCGGGGTCTCTCTCTCTCTCTCTCTGGGTATCGGGGTCTCTCTCTCTCTGGTTATCTAGGAGTCTCTCCTCTGGGTATCGGTGTCTCTCTCTCCCGGTCTCCCTCTGGGTATTGAGGTCTCTCTCTCCCTGTCTATCGCTGGGTATTGGGCTATCTATTTCTCTCTGGGTATCGGGTTCTCTCTGTCTCTCTCTGGCTATTGGGGTCTATCTCTCTCGTCTGGGCATCGGGGACCCTCTCTTTCTCTACGTATCGAGGTCTCTGTCTCTCTAGTTATCGAGGTCACTCCCTTTCTAGTTATAGGGAGTCTCTCTCTCTCTCTCTCACTCTCTTTCTCTCTCTCTCTCTCTCTGGGTATCCGGGTTTCTCTCTCTCTGTGAGTATCGGGTCTCTTTCTCTGGGTATCCGGGTCTCTCTTGCTCTGTTTTTCGGGGTCTCTCGCTCTCTGGGTATCGGGGTCTTTCTCCTGGGTATCTGGGTCTCTCTTGCTCTGGGTTTCGGGGGCCTCTCGCTCTCTGGGTATCGGGATCTCTCTCTCTTTGATTTCGGGGTCACTCTCTCGGTCTCTGGGTGTCGGTCCTCTCTCTCTCTCTCTCTCTCTTATTTGGGTATCGGGTTCTCTCTCTCTCTCGCTGTGTATCGGTGTCCATTGGGTATTGGGCTCCCTATTTCTCTGTGTGTATCGGGTTCTCTCTGTCTCTCTGGCTATCGGGACCTCTCTCTTTCTCTGGTATCGAGGTCTCTCTTTCTCTGGGTATCGAGGTCTATCTCTCTCTCTCTCTCAGGGTATCGTGGTCTTTCTCTCACTCCGGATCGGGTTCTCTCTCCTCTCTCTCTCGGTGCTCTCTCTCTCTCTCTCGTCTGGTTATCGGGATCTCTCTGTCCATTCTCTGGGTATCCGGGTCTCTCTCGCTCTGGGTTTCGGGGTCTCTCTCCCTCTCTCTGTGGGTATCGGGTCTCCATCTCTCTCTCTGGGTATCTGGGTCTCTCTCTCTGGGTATCGGGTTATGTCTCTCTCTCTCTTTCTGGGCATTGGAGTCGCTCTCTCTCTGGTTATCGAGGAGTCTCTCTCCTCTGGGTATCGGGGTCTCTCTCTCCCTGTCTCTCTCTCTGGGTATCGAGGTCTCTCTCTCCCTGTCTCTCGCTGGGTATTGGGGCTATTCTATTTCTCTCTGGGTATCGGGTTTCTCTCTGTCTCTCTCTGGCTATTGTGGGTCTATCTCTCTCTCTGGGTATCCAGGACCCTCTTTCTCTACGTATCGAGGTCTCTGTCTCTCTAGTTATCGAGGTCACTCCCTTTCTAGTTATAGGAGTCTCTCTCTCTCTCTCACTCTCTTTCCTCTCTCTCTCTATGGGTATCAGGGTCTCTCTCTCTCACTCTCTGGGTATCGGGGTCTCTCTCTCTCTCTGAGTATCTGGGTCTCTCTCTCTGGGTATCGGGTTATGTCTCTCCTCTATCTCCTTTCTGGGCATCGGGGTCGCTCTCTCTATGGTTATCGTGGAGTCTCTCCTCTGGGTATCCGGTCTCTCTCTCCCTGTCTCTCTCTCTGGGTATCGAGGTCTCTCTCTCTCCCTGTCTCTTGCTGGGTATTGGGCTATCTATTTCTCTTCTGGGTATCGAGGTCTCTCTCTCCCTGTCTCTCTCTCTGGGTATCGAGGTCTCTCTCTCTCGCCTGTCTCTCGCTGGGTATTGGGCTATCTATTTCTCTCTGGGTATCGAGTCTATCTCTCTCTCTGGGTATCCAGGACCCTCTTTCTCTACGTATCGAGGTCTCTGTCTCTCTAGTTATCGAGGGTCACTCCCTTTCTAGTTATAGGAGTCTCTCTTCCTCTCTCTCACTCTCTCAGGGTATCGTGGCTCTCTCTGTATCTCACTGGGTATCGGGGTGTTTCTTTCTCTGTGTGTATCGGGGTCTCTGTCTTTTTTCTCTGGGTTTCGGGGTCCTCTCTCCCTCGCTGGGTATCGAGGCCTCTCTCTCGCTGGGTATCGCGGTCCTCTGGGTATCGGGGGTCTCTCTCTCTCTGGCTATCGGAGGTATCTCTCTCTCTCTCTCTCTCTCTCTCTCTCTCTCTCTCAGGGTATCATGGCTCTCTCTCTCACTCACTGGGTATCGGGGTTTCTCTGTCTCTCTGGGTATCGGGTTCTCTCTGTCTCTCTCTGGCTATCAGGGTCTATCTCTCTCTCTGGGTATCGGGGACCCTCTTTCTCTACGTATCGAGGTCTCTGTCTCTCTAGTTATCGAGGTCACTCCCTTCTAGTTATAGAGTCTCTCTCTCTCTCTCCTCTCTTTCTCTCCCTCTCTATGGGTATCAGGGTCTCTCTCTCTCTGGGTACCGGTGTCTCTCTCTCTCTCTCTGAGTATCGGGGTCTCTCCTCTCATTCTCTGGGTATCCGGGTCTCCCTTCGCCCTCTGGGTATCCGGGTTTCTCTCTCTCTGTGTGTATCGGGGTCTCTGTCCTTCGCTGGGTATCGGGGGTCCTCTCTGTCTCTCTGGGTATCAGATTCTCCCTGTCTCTCTCTGGCTATCGGGGTCTATCTCTCTGTCTGCTGGGTATCGGGGTCTCTCTTTCTCTGGGTATCGATGTCTCTCTCTCTCCTCTCTCTCTCTCTCTCTCTCTCTCTCTCTCTGTCTCTCTGGCTATCGGGATCTATCTCTCTCTCTGGGTATCGAGGTCTCTCTTTCTCTGGGTATCGAGGTCTATCTCTCGCTCTCGTCTCTCTGTCTGGCTATCGGGATCTATCTCTCTCTTTGGGTATCGGGTAATCTCTCTCTCGTCTCTGCGTATCGTGGGTCTTTTCTCTCATCCGGATCGGGGTTCACTTTCCGCATATCGGGGTCTCTCTCTCTCTCTCTCTCAGGGTATCGTGGCTTTCTCTGTACCTCACTGGGTATTGGGGTGTTTCTTTCTCTGTGTGTGTATCGGGGTCTCTGTCTTTCTCTCTGGGTATTGCGGTCTCTCTCTCAACTTGAGTATCGGGGTCTCTTTCTCTCTCATTATTGGGGTCTCCATCTCTCTGGGTATCAGGCTTTCACTCCCTCCCGGGGTACCAGGGTCTCACTCGCGCTGGGTATTGGGGTGTCTGTTTCTCTGTGTGTATCGGGGTCTCTCTCCCTTGCTGGGTATCGGGGTCTCTCTCTCGCTGGGTATCGCAGTTCTCTGGGCATCGAGGTCTCTCTCTCTAGCTATCGGTTTATCTCTCTCTCTCTCAGGGTATCATGTCTCTCTCTCTATCTCTCTGGGTATTGGGGTGTACTCTTTCTCTGTGTATTTCGGGGTCTCTCTCTCCCTCGCTGGGTATCGGGGTCTCTCTCTCTCTCTGGGTATCAGATTTTCCCTGTCTCTCTCTGGCTATCGGGATCTATCTCTCTCTCTGGGTATCGGGGTCTCTCTTTCTCCTGGGTATCGAGGTCTCTCTCTCTCTCTCTCTCTCTCTCTCTCTCTGGCAATCGGGATCTATCTCTCTCTCAAGCTGAGTATCGGGGTCTCTTTCCTCTCTTGTTATTGGGGTCTCCCTCTCTCTGGGTATCGGGCTTTCACTCCCTCCCGGGGTACCAGGGTCTCACTCGCGCTGGGTATTGGGGTGTCCGTTTCTCTGTGTGTATCGGAGTCTCTCTCCCTCGCTGGGTATCGGGGTCTCTCTCTCGCTGGGTATCGCAGTTCTCTGGGTATCGGAGTCTCTCTCTCTGGGTATCGGGTCTCTCTCTCCCTCTCTGGGTGTCGGGGTCTCTCTCTCTCTGGTTATCGAGGAGTCTCTCCTGTGGGTTTCGGGGTCTCTCTCTCTCTCTCTCTGGGTATCGGGGTCTCTCTCTCTCTGGTTATCTAGGAGTCTCTCCTCTGGGTATCGGGGGTCTCTCTCTCCCGGTCTCCCTCTGGGTATTGAGGTCTCTCTCTCCCTGTCTATCGCTGGGTATTGGGCTATCTATTTCTCTCTGGGTATCGGGTTCTCTCTGTCTCTCTCTGGCTATTGGGTCTATCTCTCTCTCTGGGCATCGGGGACCCTCTTTCTCTACGTATCGAGGTCTCTGTCTCTTCTAGTTATCGAGGTCACTCCCTTTCTAGTTATAGGAGGTCTCTCTCTCTCTCTCACTCTCTTTCTCTCTCTCTCTCTCTCTGGGTATCCGGGTTTCTCTCTCTCTGTGAGTATCGGGGTCTCTTTCTCTGGGTATCCGGGTCTCTCTTGCTCTGTTTTTCGGGGTCTCTCGCTCTCTGGGTATCGGGGTCTTTCTCCCTGGGTATCTGGGTCTCTCTTGCTCTGGGTTTCGGGGCCTCTCGCTCTCTGGGTATCGGGATCTCTCTCTCTTTGATTTCGGGGTCACTCTCTCGGTCTCTGGGTGTCGGTCTCTCTCTCTCTCTCTCTTCTCTTTATTTGGGTATCGGGGTTCTCTCTCTCTCTCGCTGTGTATCGGTGTCCATTGGGTATTGGGCTCCCTATTTCTCTGTGTGTATCGGGTTCTCTCTGTCTCTCTGGCTATCGGGACCTCTCTCTTTCTCTGGTATCGAGGTCTCTCTTTCTCTGGGTATCGAGGTCTATCTCTCTCTCTCTCTCTGGGTATCGTGGTCTTTCTCTCACTCCGGATCGGGTTCTCTCTCTCTCTCTCTCTCGCTCTCCTCTC
>NW_027278192.1:0-16920 GCF_030028105.1 Mobula birostris
AAAGAGCAGCGTGACAAAGACGGTGAATAAGCAGTGTGACAAGATGGTGGAAAAGCAGCGTGACAGAGAGATGGTGTGAAAGCAGCGTGACAGACAGTGAAAAATCAGCGTGACAGGGAGACGTTGGTGAAAAAGCAGTGTAACAGAGACGGTGAAAAGCAGCGTGACAGGGTGAAGGTGGTGAAAAAGTGTGACAGGGAGACGGTGAAAAAGCTTCGTGACAGGGAGACGGTGAAAGAGCAGCGTGACAGAGAGACGGTGAAAGAGCAGCGTGGCAGGGAGACCCTGGTGAAAAAGCAGCGCGACAGAGAGACGGTGAAAAATCAGCGTGACAGGGAGACGGTGGTGAAAAAGTGTGACAGTGATATGGTGAAAAAGCCGCGTGACAGGGAGACGGTGAAAAAGCAGCGGGACAGGGAGACGGTGATAAAGCAGCGTGACAGCGAGATGGTGGGAAAGCAGCGTGACAGGGAGATGGTGAAAAAGCAGCGTGACAGAGAAACGGTGAAAGAGCAGCGTGACAGAGACGGTGAAAGAGCAGCGTGACAGAGACGGTGAAAGAGCAGCGTGACAGAGAGACGGTGGAAAAGCAGCGTGACAGAGAAACGGTGAAAAAGCAGCGTGACGGAGACGGTGAAAGAGCAGCGTGACAGGGAGACGGTGAAAAAGCAGCGTGACAGGGAGACGGTGAAAAAGCAGCGTGACAGAGAGACGGTGAAAGAGCAGCGTGACAGACGGTGAAAGAGCAGCGTGACAGAGACGGTGAATAAGCAGTGTGACAAGATGGTGGAAAAGCAGCGTGACAGAGAGATGGTGTGAAAGCAGCGTGACAGACAGTGAAAAATCAGCGTGGACAGGGAGACGTTGGTGAAAAAGCAGTGTGACAGGGAGATGGTGAAAAAGCTTCGTGACAGAGAGACAGTGAATAAGTAGTGTAACGGAGACGGTTAAAAAGCAGCGTGACAGGGAGACCCTGGTGAAAAAGCAGCGCGACAGAGAGACGGTGAAAAAGCAGCGTGACAGGGAGACCCTGGTGAAAAATCAGCGTGACAGGGGAGACGGTGGTGAAAAAGTGTGACAGTGATATGGTGGAAAAGACGCGTGACAGGGAGACGGTGATAAAGCAGCGTGACAGGGAAATGGTGGGAAAGCAGCGTAACAGAGAGACGGTGTGAAACAGCAGCGTGACGGAGAGAGACGCTGGAAGAGCAGCGTGACAGAGAGACGGTGGAGAAAAAGCCGCGTGACAGGGAGACGGTGGAGAAAAAGCCGCGTGACAGGGAGACGGTGAAAAAGCCGCGTGACAGGGAGACGGTGATAAAGCAGCGTGACAGGGAGACGGTGAAAGAGCAGCGTGACAGGGAGATCGTGGGAAAGCAGCATAACAGAGAGACGGTGAAACAGCAGCGTGACAGACGGTGAAAAATCAGCGTGACGGAGACGCTGGTGAAAAGCAGCGTGACGGAGATGGTGGTGAAAGAGCAGCGTGACTGGGAGACGTTGAAAAAGCAGCGTGACAAGGTGACGCTGGTGAAAAAGCAGCGTGACAGGGAGAAGGCGGAAAAGCAGTGTGACAGAGAGACGGTGGAAAAGCAGCGTGACAGAGAGACGGTGAAAAAGCAGTGTGACAGAGAGACGGTGGAAAAGCAGCGTGACAGAGAGACGGTGATAAATCAGCGTCACAGGGAGATGCTGGTGAAAAAGCAGCGTGACAAGGTGACGCTGGTGAAAAAGCAGCGTGACAGGGAGAAGGCGGAAAAGCAGTGTGACAGAGAGACGGTGGAAAAGCAGCGTGACAGAGAGACGGTGAAAAAGCAGTGTGACAGAGAGACGGTGGAAAAGCAGCGTGACAGGGAGACGGTGAAAGAGCAGCGTGACAGGGAGATCGTGGGAAAGCAGCATAACAGAGAGACAGACGGTGAAAACAGCAGCGTGACAGACGGTGAAAAATCAGCGTGACGGAGACGCTGGTGAAAAGCAGCGTGACGGAGATGGTGGTGAAAGAGCAGCGTGACTGGGAGACGTTGAAAAAGCAGCGTGACAAGGTGACGCTGGTGAAAAAGCAGCGTGACAGGGAGAAGGCGGAAAAGCAGTGTGACAGAGAGACGGTGGAAAAGCAGCGTGACAGAGAGACGGTGAAAAAGCAGTGTGACAGAGAGACGGTGGAAAAGCAGCGTGACAGAGAGACGGTGATAAATCAGCGTCACAGGGAGATGCTGGTGAAAAAGCAGCGTGACAAGGTGACGCTGGTGAAAAAGCAGCGTGACAGGGGAGAAGGCGGAAAAGCAGTGTGACAGAGAGGACGGTGGAAAAGCAGCGTGACAGAGAGACGGTGAAAAAGCAGTGTGACAGAGAGACGGTGGAAAAAGCAGCGTGACAGAGAGACGGTGATAAATCAGCGTCACAGGGAGATGCTGGTGAAAAAAGCAGCGTGACAGAGAGACGGTGAAAAAGCAGTGTGACAGAGAGACGGTGGTGAAAATGTGTGACGGAGATGGTGAAAAAGCCGCGTGACAGGGAGACGGTGGTGAAAACACAGAGTGACAGGGAGATGGTGGTGAAAAAGCAGCGTGACAGGGAGAAGGTGAAAGAGCAGCGTGACAGGGAGACGGTGAAAGAGCGGCGTAACAGGGTGACGGTGGTGAAAACACAGTGTGACAGGGAGATGGTGGTGAAAAAGCAGTGTGACAGGGAGACGGTGGAAAAGCAGCGTGACAGGCAGACGGTGGGAAAGCAGTGTGACTGGGAGACGGTGGTGAAAAATCAGTGTGACGGAGTCGGTGGTGAAATAGCAGCGTGACAGGGAGACTGTGAAGAAAGCAGCGTGACAGAGAGACGGTGAAAGAGCAGCGTGACAAAGAGACAGTGAAAAAGCAGCGTGACAGGCAGACGGTGAAAAAGCAGCGTGAAAGAGATGGTGGGAAAGCAGCGTGACAGGGAGACAGTGGTGAAAAAATTGTGACAGGGAGATTGTGAAAAAGCTGCATGACAGAGAGACGGTGTTGAAAAAGCAGCGTGACAGGGAGACGGTGAAAAATCAGCGTGACAGGGAGACGGTGGTGAAAAAGCCGTGTGACAGAGAGATGGTGAAAAAGCCGCGTGACAGGGAGACGGTGAAAAAGCAGCGTGACAGGGAGACGGTGAAAAATCAGCGTGACAGAGAGACGGTGAAAAAGCAGCGTGACAGGGAGACGGTGGTGAAAAAGCAGCGTGACAGGGAGACGGTGGTGAAAACAGCGTGACAGGGAGACGGTGGTGAAAACTCAGCGTGACAGGGAGACGGTGGTGAAAAAGCAGCGTGACAGGGAGACTGTGGGGAAAGCAGCGTGACAGAGAGACGGTGAAAGAGCAGCATGACAGAGAGACAGTGAAACAGCTGCTTGGCAGGGAGACGGTGGAAGAGCAGCGTGACAGGGAGACGGTGGGAAAGCAACGTGACGGAGACGGTGGAAAAGCAGTGTGACAGTGAGACGGTGAAAGAACAGCGTGACAGGGAGACGGTGAAGAGCAGCGTGACAGAGACGGTGAAAGAGCAGCGTGACAGGGAGACGGTGAAAAAATCAGCGTGACAGGGGAGACAGTGGTGAAAAAGTGTGACAGGGAGACGGTGAAAAAGCTGCATGACAGAGAGACGGTGTTGAAAAAGCAGCGTGACAGGGAGACCCTGGTGAAAAAGCAGCGCGACAGAGAGACGGTGAAAAAGCAGCGTGACAGGGAGACGGTGGTGAGAAAGTGTGATAGTGATATGGTGAAAAAGCCGCGTGACAGGGAGACGGTGAAAGAGCAGCGTGACAGGGAGACGGTGAATAAGTAGTGTGACGGAGACGGTTAAAAAGCAGCGTGACAGGGAGACCCTGGTGAAAAAGCAGCGCGACAGAGAGACGGTGAAAAATCAGCG
Source organism: Mobula birostris (assembly GCF_030028105.1). Classification (NCBI taxonomy): domain Eukaryota; kingdom Metazoa; phylum Chordata; class Chondrichthyes; order Myliobatiformes; family Myliobatidae; genus Mobula; species Mobula birostris. Next base: position 3,899 of record NW_027278192.1, read on the forward strand.
TGACAGGGGAAACGGTGAAAGAGCAGCGTGACAGGGAGACGGTGAAAGAGCAGCGTGACAGGGACGGTGAAAGAGCAGCGTGACAGAGACGGGAGACGGTGAATAAGCAGTGTGACGAAGATGGTGGAAAAACAGCGTGACAGAGAGATGGTGTGAAAGCAGCGTGACAGACAGTGAAAAATCAGCGTGACAGGGAGACGTTGGTGAAAAAGCAGTGTAACAGAGAGACGGTGAAAAGCAGCGTGACAGGGAGACCCTGGTGAAAAAGCAGCGCGACAGAGAGACGGTGAAAAATCAGCGTGACAGGGAGACGGTGGTGAAAAAGTGTGACAGTGATATGGTGAAAAAGCCGCGTGACAGGGAGACGGTGAAAAAGCAGCGTGACAGGGAGACGGTGAAAAATCAGCTTGACAGGGAGACGGTGAAAAATCAGCTTGACAGGGAGACGGTGAAAAAGCAGCGTGACAGAGAGACAGTGGAAGGGCAGCGTGACAGAGAGACGGTGGAGAAAAAGCCGCGTGACATGGAGACGGTGAAACAGCAGCGTGACAGGGAGACGGTGAAAGAACAGCGTGACAGGGAGACGGTGGTGAAAAAGCAGCGTGACAGGAGACGGTGGTGAAAAAGCAGCGTGACAGGGAGACGGTGGTGAAAACAGCGTGACAGGGAGACGGTGGTGAAAACTCAGCGTGACAGGGAGACGGTGGTGAAAAAGCAGCGTGACAGGGAGACTGTGGGAAAGCAGCGTGACAGAGAGACGGTGAAAGAGCAGCATGACAGAGAGACAGTGAAACAGCTGCTTGGCAGGGAGATGGTGGAAGAGCAGCGTGACGGAGACGGTGAAAAATCAGCGTGACAGGGAGACGGTGAAAAAGCAGCGTGACAGGGAGACGGTGGTGAAAAAGCAGCGTGACAGGGAGACGGTGAAAGAGCGTGACAGGGAGACGGTGAAAGAGCAGCGTGACAGAGACGGTGAAAGAGCAGCGTGACAGGGAGAACGGTGAAAGAGCAGCGTGACAGAGAGACGGTGAAAAAGCAGCGTGACAGGGAGACGGTGAAAAAGCAGCGTGACAGGGAGACGGTGGTGAAAAAGCAGCGTGACAGGGAGACGGTGGTGAAAAAGCAGCGTGACAGGGAGACGGTGGTGAAAACAGCGTGACAGGGAGACGGTGGTGAAAACTCAGCGTGACAGGGAGACGGTGGTGAAAAAGCAGCGTGACAGGGAGACTGTGGGAAAGCAGCGTGACAGAGAGACGGTGAAAGAGCAGCATGACAGAGAGACAGTGAAACAGCTGCTTGGCAGGGAGACGGTGAAGAGCAGCGTGACAGGGAGACGGTGGGAAAGCAACGTGACGGAGACGGTGGAAAAGCAGTGTGACAGGGAGACGGTGAAAGAACAGCGTGACAGGGAGACGGTGAAAGAGCAGCGTGACAGAGACGGTGAAAGAGCAGCGTGACAGGGAGACGGTGAAAAATCAGCGTGACAGGGAGACAGTGGTGAAAAAGTGTGACAGGGAGACGGTGAAAAAGCTGCATGACAGAGAGACGGTGTTGAAAAAGCAGCGTGACAGGGAGACCCTGGTGAAAAAGCAGCGCGACAGAGAGACGGTGAAAAAGCAGCGTGACAGGGAGACGGTGGTGAGAAAGTGTGACAGTGATATGGTGAAAAAGCCGCGTGACAGGGAGACGGTGAAAGAGCAGCGTGACAGGGAGACGGTGAATAAGTAGTGTGACGGAGACGGTTAAAAAGCAGCGTGACAGGGAGACCCTGGTGAAAAAGCAGCGCGACAGAGAGACGGTGAAAAATCAGCGTGACAGGGAAACGGTGAAAGAGCAGCGTGACAGGGAGACGGTGAAAGAGCAGCGTGACAGGGACGGTGAAAGAGCAGCGTGACAGAGACGGTGAATAAGCAGTGTGACGAAGATGGTGGAAAAACAGCGTGACAGAGAGATGGTGTGAAAGCAGCGTGACAGACAGTGAAAAATCAGCGTGACAGGGAGACGTTGGTGAAAAAGCAGTGTAACAGAGAGACGGTGAAAAGCAGCGTGACAGGGAGACCCTGGTGAAAAAGCAGCGCGACAGAGAGACGGTGAAAAATCAGCGCGACAGGGAGACGGTGGTGAAAAAGTGTGACAGTGATATGGTGAAAAAGCCGCGTGACAGGGAGACGGTGAAAAAGCAGCGTGACAGGGAGACGGTGAAAAATCAGCTTGACAGGGAGACGGTGAAAAATCAGCTTGACAGGGAGACGGTGAAAAAGCAGCGTGACAGCGAGATGGTGGGAAAGCAGCGTGACGGGGGACGGTGAAAAAGCAGCGTGACAGAGAGACAGTGGAAGGGCAGCGTGACAGAGAGACGGTGGAGAAAAAGCCGCGTGACATGGAGACGGTGAAACAGCGTGACAGGGAGACGGTGAAAAATCAGCGTGACAGGGAGACGGTGGTGAAAAAGTGTGACAGTGATATGGTGAAAAAGCCGCGTGATAGGGAGACGGTGAAAATGCAGCGTGACGGAGACGGTGAAAAATCAGCGTGACAGGGAGATGGTGAAAAAGCAGCGTGACAGGGAGACGGTGGTGAAAAAGCAGCGTGACGGAGACGGTGAAAGAGCAGCGTGACAGGGAGACGGTGAAAGAGCAGCGTGACAGAGACGGTGAAAGAGCAGCGTGACAGGGAGACGGTGAAAGAGCAGCGTGACAGAGAAACGGTGAAAGAGCAGCGTGACAGGGATACGGTGGTGAAAAAGCAGCGTGACAGGGAGACGGTGGTGAAAAAGCAGCGTGACTGGGAGACGGTGAAAGAGCAGCGTGACAGAGACGGCGAAAAAGCAGCGTGACAGAGAAACGGTGAAAGAGCAGCGTGACGGAGACGGTGAAAAAGCAGTGTGACAGGAATACGGTGGTGATAAAGCAGCATGACAGAGAGACGGTGAAAGAGCAGCGTGACAGAGACGGTGAAAGAGCAGCGTGACAGAGACGGTGAATAAGCAGTGTGACAAGATGGTGGAAAAGCAGCGTGACAGAGAGATGGTGTGAAAGCAGCGTGACAGACAGTGAAAAATCAGCGTGACAGGGAGACGTTGGTGAAAAAGCAGTGTAACAGAGAGACGGTGAAATGCAGCGTGACAGGGTGAAGGTGGTGAAAAAGTGTGACAGGGAGATGGTGAAAAAGCTTCGTGACAGGGAGACGGTGAAAGAGCAGCGTGACAGAGAGACGGTGAATAAGTAGTGTGACGGAGACGGTTAAAAAGCAGCGTGACAGGGAGACCCTGGTGAAAAAGCAGCGCGACAGAGAGACGGTGAAAAATCAGCGTGACAGGGAGACGGTGGTGAAAAAGTGTGACAGTGATATGGTGAAAAAGCCGCGTGACAGGGAGACGGTGAAAAAGCAGCGGGACAGGGAGACGGTGAAAAAGCAGCGTGACAGGGAGACGGTGAAAAATCAGCGTGACAGAGAAACGGTGAAAGAGCAGCGTGACGGAGACCGTGAAAAAGCAGCGTGACAGGGATACGGTGGTGAAAAAGCAGCGTGACAGAGAGATGGTGAAAGAGCAGCGTGACAGAGACGGTGAATAAGCAGTGTGACAAGATGGTGGAAAAGCAGCGTGACAGAGAGATGGTGTGAAAGCAGCGTGACAGTGAAAAATCAGCGTGACAGGGAGACGTTGGTGAAAAAGCAGTATAACAGAGAGACGGTGAAAAGCAGTGTGACAGGGTGAAGGTGGTGAAAAAGTGTGACAGGGAGATGGTGAAAAAGCTTCGTGACAGGGAGACGGTGAAAGAGCAGCGTGACAGGGAGACGGTGAATATGTAGTGTGACGGAGACAGTTAAAAAGCAGCGTGACAGGGAGACCCTGGTGAAAAGGCAGCGCGACAGAGAGACGGTGAAAAATCAGCGTGACAGAGAGACGGTGATAAAGCAACGTGACAGCGAGATGGTGGGAAAGCAGCGTGACAGGGAGACGGTGAAAAAGCAGCGTGACAGAGAGACAGTGGAAGAGCAGCATGACAGAGAGACGGTGGAGAAAAAGCCGCGTGACATGGAGACGGTGAAACAGCAGCGTGACAGGGAGACGGTGAAAAATCAGCGTGACAGGGAGACGGTGGTGAAAAAGTGTGACAGTGATATGGTGAAAAAGCCGCGTGATAGGGAGACGGTGAAAAAGCAGCGTGACAGGGAGACGGTGAAAAATCAGCGTGACAGACGGTGAAAAAGCAGCGTGAAAGGGAGACGGTGAAAGAGCCGTGTGACATGGAGACGGTGAAACAGCAGCGTGACGGAGACGGTGAAAAAGCAGCGTGACAGAGAGACGGTGAAAAATCAGCGTGACAGGGAGACGGTGAAAAAGCAGCGTGACAGGGAGACGGTGAAAAAGCAGTGTGACAGGGAGACGGTGGTGAAAAAGCAGCGTGACAGAGAGACGGTGAAAAATCAGCGTGACAGGGAGACGGTGAAAAAGCAGCGTGACAGGGAGACGGTGGTGAAAAAGCAGCGTGACAGGGAGACGGTGAAAGAGCAGCGTGACAGGGAGACGGTGAAAGAGCAGCGTGACAGGGAGACGGTGAAAGAGCATTGTGACAGATACGGTGAAAGAGCAGCGTGACAGGGAGACGGTGAAAGAGCAGCGTGACAGGGAGCCGGTGAAAGAGCAGCGTGACAGGGATACGGTGGTGAAAAAGCAGCGTGACAGGGAGACGGTGGTGAAAAGGCAGCGTGACAGGGAGACGGTGAAAGAGCAGCGTGACAGAGACGGTGAAAAAGCAGCGTGACAGAGAAACGGTGAAAGAGCAGCGTGACGGAGACCGTGAAAAAGCAGCGTGACAGGGAGACGGTGAAAAAGCAGCGTGACAGCGAGATGGTGGGAAAGCAGCGTGACGGGGGACGGTGAAAAAGCAGCGTGACAGAGAGACAGTGGAAGGGCAGCGTGACAGAGAGACGGTGGAGAAAAAGCCGCGTGACATGGAGACGGTGAAACAGCAGCGTGACAGGGAGACGGTGAAAAATCAGCGTGACAGGGAGACGGTGGTGAAAAAGTGTGACAGTGATATGGTGAAAAAGCCGCGTGATAGGGAGACGGTGAAAAAGCAGCGTGACGGAGACGGTGAAAAATCAGCGTGACAGGGAGACGGTGAAAAATCAGCGTGACAGGGAGACGGTGGTGAAAAAGTGTGACAGTGATATGGTGAAAAAGCCGCGTGACAGGGAGACGGTGAAAAAGCAGCGTGACAGGGAGACGGTGAAAAATCAGCTTGACAGGGAGACGGTGAAAAATCAGCTTGACAGGGAGACGGTGAAAAAGCAGCGTGACAGCGAGATGGTGGGAAAGCAGCGTGACGGGGGACGGTGAAAAAGCAGCGTGACAGAGAGACAGTGGAAGGGCAGCGTGACAGAGAGACGGTGGAGAAAAAGCCGCGTGACATGGAGACGGTGAAACAGCAGCGTGACAGGGAGACGGTGAAAAATCAGCGTGACAGGGAGACGGTGGTGAAAAAGTGTGACAGTGATATGGTGAAAAAGCCGCGTGATAGGGAGACGGTGAAAAAGCAGCGTGACGGAGACGGTGAAAAATCAGCGTGACAGGGAGACGGTGAAAAAGCAGCGTGACAGGGAGACGGTGGTGAAAAAGCAGCGTGACAGGGAGACGGTGAAAGAGCAGCGTGACGGAGACGGTGAAAAAGCAGCGTGACAGGGATACGGTGGTGAAAAAGCAGCGTGACAGAGAGACGGTGAAAGAGCAGCGTGACAGAGACGGTGAAAGAGCAGCGTGACAAAGACGGTGAATAAGCAGTGTGACAAGATGGTGGAAAAGCAGCGTGACAGAGAGATGGTGTGAAAGCAGCGTGACAGACAGTGAAAAATCAGCGTGACAGGGAGACGTTGGTGAAAAAGCAGTGTAACAGAGACGGTGAAAAGCAGCGTGACAGGGTGAAGGTGGTGAAAAAGTGTGACAGGGAGACGGTGAAAAAGCTTCGTGACAGGGAGACGGTGAAAGAGCAGCGTGACAGAGAGACGGTGAAAGAGCAGCGTGGCAGGGAGACCCTGGTGAAAAAGCAGCGCGACAGAGAGACGGTGAAAAATCAGCGTGACAGGGAGACGGTGGTGAAAAAGTGTGACAGTGATATGGTGAAAAAAGCCGCGTGACAGGGAGACGGTGAAAAAGCAGCGGGACAGGGAGACGGTGATAAAGCAGCGTGACAGCGAGATGGTGGGAAAGCAGCGTGACAGGGAGATGGTGAAAAAGCAGCGTGACAGAGAAACGGTGAAAGAGCAGCGTGACAGAGACGGTGAAAGAGCAGCGTGACAGAGACGGTGAAAGAGCAGCGTGACAGAGAGACGGTGGAAAAGCAGCGTGACAGAGAAACGGTGAAAAAGCAGCGTGACGGAGACGGTGAAAGAGCAGCGTGACAGGGAGACGGTGAAAAAGCAGCGTGACAGGGAGACGGTGAAAAAGCAGCGTGACAGAGAGACGGTGAAAGAGCAGCGTGACAGACGGTGAAAGAGCAGCGTGACAGAGACGGTGAATAAGCAGTGTGACAAGATGGTGGAAAAGCAGCGTGACAGAGAGATGGTGTGAAAGCAGCGTGACAGACAGTGAAAAATCAGCGTGACAGGGAGACGTTGGTGAAAAAGCAGTGTGACAGGGAGATGGTGAAAAAGCTTCGTGACAGAGAGACAGTGAATAAGTAGTGTAACGGAGACGGTTAAAAAGCAGCGTGACAGGGAGACCCTGGTGAAAAAGCAGCGCGACAGAGAGACGGTGAAAAAGCAGCGTGACAGGGAGACCCTGGTGAAAAATCAGCGTGACAGGGAGACGGTGGTGAAAAAGTGTGACAGTGATATGGTGGAAAAGACGCGTGACAGGGAGACGGTGATAAAGCAGCGTGACAGGGAAATGGTGGGAAAGCAGCGTAACAGAGAGACGGTGAAACAGCAGCGTGACGGAGAGACGCTGGAAGAGCAGCGTGACAGAGAGACGGTGGAGAAAAAGCCGCGTGACAGGGAGACGGTGGAGAAAAAGCCGCGTGACAGGGAGACGGTGAAAAAGCCGCGTGACAGGGAGACGGTGATAAAGCAGCGTGACAGGGAGACGGTGAAAGAGCAGCGTGACAGGGAGATCGTGGGAAAGCAGCATAACAGAGAGACGGTGAAACAGCAGCGTGACAGACGGTGAAAAATCAGCGTGACGGAGACGCTGGTGAAAAGCAGCGTGACGGAGATGGTGGTGAAAGAGCAGCGTGACTGGGAGACGTTGAAAAAGCAGCGTGACAAGGTGACGCTGGTGAAAAAGCAGCGTGACAGGGAGAAGGCGGAAAAGCAGTGTGACAGAGAGACGGTGGAAAAGCAGCGTGACAGAGAGACGGTGAAAAAGCAGTGTGACAGAGAGACGGTGGAAAAGCAGCGTGACAGAGAGACGGTGATAAATCAGCGTCACAGGGAGATGCTGGTGAAAAAGCAGCGTGACAAGGTGACGCTGGTGAAAAAGCAGCGTGACAGGGAGAAGGCGGAAAAGCAGTGTGACAGAGAGACGGTGGAAAAGCAGCGTGACAGAGAGACGGTGAAAAAGCAGTGTGACAGAGAGACGGTGGAAAAGCAGCGTGACAGGGAGACGGTGAAAGAGCAGCGTGACAGGGAGATCGTGGGAAAGCAGCATAACAGAGAGACGGTGAAACAGCAGCGTGACAGACGGTGAAAAATCAGCGTGACGGAGACGCTGGTGAAAAGCAGCGTGACGGAGATGGTGGTGAAAGAGCAGCGTGACTGGGAGACGTTGAAAAAGCAGCGTGACAAGGTGACGCTGGTGAAAAAGCAGCGTGACAGGGAGAAGGCGGAAAAGCAGTGTGACAGAGAGACGGTGGAAAAGCAGCGTGACAGAGAGACGGTGAAAAAGCAGTGTGACAGAGAGACGGTGGAAAAGCAGCGTGACAGAGAGACGGTGATAAATCAGCGTCACAGGGAGATGCTGGTGAAAAAGCAGCGTGACAAGGTGACGCTGGTGAAAAAGCAGCGTGACAGGGAGAAGGCGGAAAAGCAGTGTGACAGAGAGACGGTGGAAAAGCAGCGTGACAGAGAGACGGTGAAAAAGCAGTGTGACAGAGAGACGGTGGAAAAGCAGCGTGACAGAGAGACGGTGATAAATCAGCGTCACAGGGAGATGCTGGTGAAAAAGCAGCGTGACAGAGAGACGGTGAAAAAGCAGTGTGACAGAGAGACGGTGGTGAAAATGTGTGACGGAGATGGTGAAAAAGCCGCGTGACAGGGAGACGGTGGTGAAAACACAGAGTGACAGGGAGATGGTGGTGAAAAAGCAGCGTGACAGGGAGAAGGTGAAAGAGCAGCGTGACAGGGAGACGGTGAAAGAGCGGCGTAACAGGGTGACGGTGGTGAAAACACAGTGTGACAGGGAGATGGTGGTGAAAAAGCAGTGTGACAGGGAGACGGTGGAAAAGCAGCGTGACAGGCAGACGGTGGGAAAGCAGTGTGACTGGGAGACGGTGGTGAAAAATCAGTGTGACGGAGTCGGTGGTGAAATAGCAGCGTGACAGGGAGACTGTGAGAAAGCAGCGTGACAGAGAGACGGTGAAAGAGCAGCGTGACAAAGAGACAGTGAAAAAGCAGCGTGACAGGCAGACGGTGAAAAAGCAGCGTGAAAGAGATGGTGGGAAAGCAGCGTGACAGGGAGACAGTGGTGAAAAATTGTGACAGGGAGATTGTGAAAAAGCTGCATGACAGAGAGACGGTGTTGAAAAAGCAGCGTGACAGGGAGACGGTGAAAAATCAGCGTGACAGGGAGACGGTGGTGAAAAAGCCGTGTGACAGAGAGATGGTGAAAAAGCCGCGTGACAGGGAGACGGTGAAAAAGCAGCGTGACAGGGAGACGGTGAAAAATCAGCGTGACAGAGAGACGGTGAAAAAGCAGCGTGACAGGGAGACGGTGGTGAAAAAGCAGCGTGACAGGGAGACGGTGGTGAAAACAGCGTGACAGGGAGACGGTGGTGAAAACTCAGCGTGACAGGGAGACGGTGGTGAAAAAGCAGCGTGACAGGGAGACTGTGGGAAAGCAGCGTGACAGAGAGACGGTGAAAGAGCAGCATGACAGAGAGACAGTGAAACAGCTGCTTGGCAGGGAGACGGTGGAAGAGCAGCGTGACAGGGAGACGGTGGGAAAGCAACGTGACGGAGACGGTGGAAAAGCAGTGTGACAGTGAGACGGTGAAAGAACAGCGTGACAGGGAGACGGTGAAAGAGCAGCGTGACAGAGACGGTGAAAGAGCAGCGTGACAGGGAGACGGTGAAAAATCAGCGTGACAGGGAGACAGTGGTGAAAAAGTGTGACAGGGAGACGGTGAAAAAGCTGCATGACAGAGAGACGGTGTTGAAAAAGCAGCGTGACAGGGAGACCCTGGTGAAAAAGCAGCGCGACAGAGAGACGGTGAAAAAGCAGCGTGACAGGGAGACGGTGGTGAGAAAGTGTGATAGTGATATGGTGAAAAAGCCGCGTGACAGGGAGACGGTGAAAGAGCAGCGTGACAGGGAGACGGTGAATAAGTAGTGTGACGGAGACGGTTAAAAAGCAGCGTGACAGGGAGACCCTGGTGAAAAAGCAGCGCGACAGAGAGACGGTGAAAAATCAGCGTGACAGGGAAACGGTGAAAGAGCAGCGTGACAGGGAGACGGTGAAAGAGCAGCGTGACAGGGACGGTGAAAGAGCAGCGTGACAGAGACGGTGAATAAGCAGTGTGACGAAGATGGTGGAAAAACAGCGTGACAGAGAGATGGTGTGAAAGCAGCGTGACAGACAGTGAAAAATCAGCGTGACAGGGAGACGTTGGTGAAAAAGCAGTGTAACAGAGAGACGGTGAAAAGCAGCGTGACAGGGAGACCCTGGTGAAAAAGCAGCGCGACAGAGAGACGGTGAAAAATCAGCGTGACAGGGAGACGGTGGTGAAAAAGTGTGACAGTGATATGGTGAAAAAGCCGCGTGACAGGGAGACGGTGAAAAAGCAGCGTGACAGGGAGACGGTGAAAAATCAGCTTGACAGGGAGACGGTGAAAAATCAGCTTGACAGGGAGACGGTGAAAAAGCAGCGTGACAGAGAGACAGTGGAAGGGCAGCGTGACAGAGAGACGGTGGAGAAAAAGCCGCGTGACATGGAGACGGTGAAACAGCAGCGTGACAGGGAGACGGTGAAAGAACAGCGTGACAGGGAGACGGTGGTGAAAAAGCAGCGTGACAGGGAGACGGTGGTGAAAAAGCAGCGTGACAGGGAGACGGTGGTGAAAACAGCGTGACAGGGAGACGGTGGTGAAAACTCAGCGTGACAGGGAGACGGTGGTGAAAAAGCAGCGTGACAGGGAGACTGTGGGAAAGCAGCGTGACAGAGAGACGGTGAAAGAGCAGCATGACAGAGAGACAGTGAAACAGCTGCTTGGCAGGGAGATGGTGGAAGAGCAGCGTGACGGAGACGGTGAAAAATCAGCGTGACAGGGAGACGGTGAAAAAGCAGCGTGACAGGGAGACGGTGGTGAAAAAGCAGCGTGACAGGGAGACGGTGAAAGAGCGTGACAGGGAGACGGTGAAAGAGCAGCGTGACAGAGACGGTGAAAGAGCAGCGTGACAGGGAGACGGTGAAAGAGCAGCGTGACAGAGAGACGGTGAAAAAGCAGCGTGACAGGGAGACGGTGAAAAAGCAGCGTGACAGGGAGACGGTGGTGAAAAAGCAGCGTGACAGGGAGACGGTGGTGAAAAAGCAGCGTGACAGGGAGACGGTGGTGAAAACAGCGTGACAGGGAGACTGTGGGAAAGCAGCGTGACAGAGAGACGGTGAAAGAGCAGCATGACAGAGAGACAGTGAAACAGCTGCTTGGCAGGGAGACGGTGGAAGAGCAGCGTGACAGGGAGACGGTGGGAAAGCAACGTGACGGAGACGGTGGAAAAGCAGTGTGACAGGGAGACGGTGAAAGAACAGCGTGACAGGGAGACGGTGAAAGAGCAGCGTGACAGAGACGGTGAAAGAGCAGCGTGACAGGGAGACGGTGAAAAATCAGCGTGACAGGGAGACAGTGGTGAAAAAGTGTGACAGGGAGACGGTGAAAAAGCTGCATGACAGAGAGACGGTGTTGAAAAAGCAGCGTGACAGGGAGACCCTGGTGAAAAAGCAGCGCGACAGAGAGACGGTGAAAAAGCAGCGTGACAGGGAGACGGTGGTGAGAAAGTGTGACAGTGATATGGTGAAAAAGCCGCGTGACAGGGAGACGGTGAAAGAGCAGCGTGACAGGGAGACGGTGAATAAGTAGTGTGACGGAGACGGTTAAAAAGCAGCGTGACAGGGAGACCCTGGTGAAAAAGCAGCGCGACAGAGAGACGGTGAAAAATCAGCGTGACAGGGAAACGGTGAAAGAGCAGCGTGACAGGGAGACGGTGAAAGAGCAGCGTGACAGGGACGGTGAAAGAGCAGCGTGACAGAGACGGTGAATAAGCAGTGTGACGAAGATGGTGGAAAAACAGCGTGACAGAGAGATGGTGTGAAAGCAGCGTGACAGACAGTGAAAAATCAGCGTGACAGGGAGACGTTGGTGAAAAAGCAGTGTAACAGAGAGACGGTGAAAAGCAGCGTGACAGGGAGACCCTGGTGAAAAAGTGTGACAGTGATATGGTGAAAAAGCCGCGTGACAGGGAGACGGTGAAAAAGCAGCGTGACAGGGAGACGGTGAAAAATCAGCTTGACAGGGAGACGGTGAAAAATCAGCTTGACAGGGAGACGGTGAAAAAGCAGCGTGACAGCGAGATGGTGGGAAAGCAGCGTGACGGGGGACGGTGAAAAAGCAGCGTGACAGAGAGACAGTGGAAGGGCAGCGTGACAGAGAGACGGTGGAGAAAAAGCCGCGTGACATGGAGACGGTGAAACAGCGTGACAGGGAGACGGTGAAAAATCAGCGTGACAGGGAGACGGTGGTGAAAAAGTGTGACAGTGATATGGTGAAAAAGCCGCGTGATAGGGAGACGGTGAAAATGCAGCGTGACGGAGACGGTGAAAAATCAGCGTGACAGGGAGATGGTGAAAAAGCAGCGTGACAGGGAGACGGTGGTGAAAAAGCAGCGTGACGGAGACGGTGAAAGAGCAGCGTGACAGGGAGACGGTGAAAGAGCAGCGTGACAGAGACGGTGAAAGAGCAGCGTGACAGGGAGACGGTGAAAGAGCAGCGTGACAGAGAAACGGTGAAAGAGCAGCGTGACAGGGATACGGTGGTGAAAAAGCAGCGTGACAGGGAGACGGTGGTGAAAAAGCAGCGTGACTGGGAGACGGTGAAAGAGCAGCGTGACAGAGACGGCGAAAAAGCAGCGTGACAGAGAAACGGTGAAAGAGCAGCGTGACGGAGACGGTGAAAAAGCAGTGTGACAGGAATACGGTGGTGATAAAGCAGCATGACAGAGAGACGGTGAAAGAGCAGCGTGACAGAGACGGTGAAAGAGCAGCGTGACAGAGACGGTGAATAAGCAGTGTGACAAGATGGTGGAAAAGCAGCGTGACAGAGAGATGGTGTGAAAGCAGCGTGACAGACAGTGAAAAATCAGCGTGACAGGGAGACGTTGGTGAAAAAGCAGTGTAACAGAGAGACGGTGAAATGCAGCGTGACAGGGTGAAGGTGGTGAAAAAGTGTGACAGGGAGATGGTGAAAAAGCTTCGTGACAGGGAGACGGTGAAAGAGCAGCGTGACAGAGAGACGGTGAATAAGTAGTGTGACGGAGACGGTTAAAAAGCAGCGTGACAGGGAGACCCTGGTGAAAAAGCAGCGCGACAGAGAGACGGTGAAAAATCAGCGTGACAGGGAGACGGTGGTGAAAAAGTGTGACAGTGATATGGTGAAAAAGCCGCGTGACAGGGAGACGGTGAAAAAGCAGCGGGACAGGGAGACGGTGAAAAAGCAGCGTGACAGGGAGACGGTGAAAAATCAGCGTGACAGAGAAACGGTGAAAGAGCAGCGTGACGGAGACCGTGAAAAAGCAGCGTGACAGGGATACG
>NW_027278193.1:0-16918 GCF_030028105.1 Mobula birostris
ACCCGGCCGGACAATTCGGTAACCAACCAGACCCTGGCAATTCGTTAACCAACCAGGACGGGCAATTCGTCAACCAACCCTGTCCTGGCAATGAGTGCACCAACCCGGCCGGACAATTCGGTAACCAACCAGACCCTGGCAATTCGTTAACCAACCAGGACGGGCAATTCGTCAACCAACCCTGTCCTGGCAATGAGTGCACCAACCCGGCCGGACAATTCGGTAACCAACCAGACCCTGGCAATTCGTTAACCAACCTGACCCGGACAATTCGTTAACCAACCAGGACGGGCAATTCGTTAACCAACCAGGCCCGGACAATACTTTAACCACCCTGGTTTTCCAATTCGTGAACCAACTGGGAACGGACAATTCGGTAACCAACCCTGTCCTGGCAATGAGTGCACCAACCCGGCCGGACAATTCGTTAACCACCCTGTCCTTGCCAATTCGTGAACCAACTGGGAACGGACAATTCGTTAACCAACCCGGCCGGACAATTCGTTAACCAAGCTGGCTCTGGCAATTCGTTAACCTACACGGCCATGGCAATTCGTTAACCAACCTGACCCTGACAATTCGTTAACCAGCCAGGACGGGCAATTCGTTAACCAACCTGGCCCGGACAATTCCTTAACCACCCTGGCCTTGCCAATTCGTGAACCAACTGGGAACGGACAATTCGTTAACCAACCCGGCCGGACAATTCGTTAACCAAGCTGGCTCTGGCAATTCGTTAACCTACACGGCCATGGCAATTCGTTAACCAACCTGACCCTGACAATTCGTTAACCAGCCAGGACGGGCAATTCGTTAACCAACCTGGCCCGGACAATTCCTTAACCACCCTGGCCTTGCCAATTCGTGAACCAACTGGGAACGGACAATTCATTGAACAACCCTGTCCTGGCAATGAGTGCACCAACCCAGCCGGACAATTCGTTAACCAAGCTGGCTCTGGCAATTCGTTAACCTACTCGGACATGCCAATTCATTAACCAGTCTGACCCGGACAATTCGTTAACCAACCCGGCCCGGCCCGGGCAATTGGTTAACCAACCGAGACTGGCCAATTCGTTATCCACCCCGGCCTGGCCAATTGGGTAACCAACCGGGCCTGGACAATTGATTAACCAGCCTGGCCCGGCCATAACGTTAACCAAGCGACTCCCGCCGATTACCCGCGCTGCAATGAATTTCGTTAAGTTGGGTCTGGCAAGCCGCTAACCCGGCCGGCCGGGCCTGACAACGCTCTAGAAACCCGGAACAGGCAGTTTCGTGAACCAACCGCGCACGCTCCTGACAAGGCGTTAACCAACCCTGCACGGTCAAGTCGTTAACCAAGCCCAAACCCGACAATTCGTTAACCAACCCAACCATGGCAATTCGCTAACCAACCCGGCCCGGGCAAATGGTTAACCAAGCCCAACCCTGACAATTCGTTAACCAACCCGGCCCGGGCAAATGGTTAACCAAGCCGGCCGGGCAAATCGGTAACCGGCCCGGCAGCCCCGACTATTCGACAATCAACCAGCTGAGGACAAACCCTTCGCCCTCAATAACAACTAGTTCTTGCCCCGCCGTCAAAATGTCCCGGCCGATGTTCATCAGAAACTCCTTGCTGGCCCATGGGCCCCCCTCCTTACCTTAAGAGAGTCATAGTTACTCCCGCCGTTTACCCGCGCCGCACTGAATTTCGTCAAGTTGGGTCTGGCAACCCGCTAACCCGGCCGGCCGGGCCTGACAACGCTCTAGAAACCCGGAACAGGCAGTTTCGTGAACCAACCGCGCACGCTCCTGACAGTGCGTTAGCCAACCCTGCTCGGGCAAATCGTTAATCAAGCCCAACCCTGAAACTGCGTTAACCAACCCGGCCATGGCAATTCATTAACCAACCCGGCTCGGGCAAATGGTTAACCAAGCCCAACCCTGACAATTCGGTAACCAACCCGGCTCGGGCAAATGGTTAACCAAGCCGGCCGGGCAAATCGTTAACCGGCCCGGCAGTCCCGACAATTCGACAATCAACCAGCTGAGGACAAACCCTTCGCCCTCAATAACAACTAGTTCTTGCCCCGCCGTCAAAATGTCCCGGCCGATGTTCATCAGAAACTCCTTGCTGGCCCATGGGCCCCCCACTCTTCGTGAACCAACCGCGCACGCTCCTGACAAGGCGTTAACCAACCCTGCACGGTCAAGTCGTTAACCAAGCCCAAACCCGACAATTCGTTAACCAACCCGGCCATGGCAATTCATTAACCAACCCGGCTCGGGCAAATGGTTAACCAAGCCCAACCCTGACAATTCGGTAACCAACCCGGCTCGGGCAAATGGTTAACCAAGCCGGCCGGGCAAATCGTTAACCGGCCCGGCAGTCCCGACAATTCGACAATCAACCAGCTGAGGACAAACCCTTCGCCCTCAATAACAACTAGTTCTTGCCCCGCCGTCAAAATGTCCCGGCCGATGTTCATCAGAAACTCCTTGCTGGCCCATGGGCCCCCCCTCCTTATCCTTAAGAGAGTCATAGTTACTGCCGCCGTTTACCCGCGCCGCACTGAATTTCGTCAAGTTGGGTCTGGCAACCCGCTAACCCGGCCGGCCGGGCCTGACAACGCTCTAGAAACCCGGAACAGGCAGTTTCGTGAACCAACCGCGCACGCTCCTGACAAGGCGTTAACCAACCCTGCACGGTCAAGTCGTTAACCAAGCCCAAAACCGACAATTCGTTAACCAACCCGGCCATGGCAATTCATTAACCAACCCGGCTCGGGCAAATGGTTAACCAAGCCCAACCCTGACAATTCGGTAACCAACCCGGCTCGGGCAAATGGTTAACCAAGCCGGCCGGGCAAATCGTTAACCGGCCCGGCAGTCCCGACAATTCGACAATCAACCAGCTGAGGACAAACCCTTCGCCCTCAATAACAACTAGTTCTTGCCCCGCCGTCAAAATGTCCCGGCCGATGTTCATCAGAAACTCCTTGCTGGCCCATGGGCCCCCCCTCCTTATCCTTAAGAGAGTCATAGTTACTGCCGCCGTTTACCCGCGCCGCACTGAATTTCGTCAAGTTGGGTCTGGCAACCCGCTAACCCGGCCGGCCGGGCCTGACAACGCTCTAGAAACCCGGAACAGGCAGTTTCGTGAACCAACCGCGCACGCTCCTGACAAGGCGTTAACCAACCCTGCACGGTCAAGTCGTTAACCAAGCCCAAAACCGACAATTCGTTAACCAACCCGGCCATGGCAATTCATTAACCAACCCGGCTCGGGCAAATGGTTAACCAAGCCCAACCCTGACAATTCGGTAACCAACCCGGCTCGGGCAAATGGTTAACCAAGCCGGCCGGGCAAATCGTTAACCGGCCCGGCAGTCCCGACAATTCGACAATCAACCAGCTGAGGACAAACCCTTCGCCCTCAATAACAACTAGTTCTTGCCCCGCCGTCAAAATGTCCCGGCCGATGTTCATCAGAAACTCCTTGCTGGCCCATGGGCCCCCCCTCCTTATCCTTAAGAGAGTCATAGTTACTGCCGCCGTTTACCCGCGCCGCACTGAATTTCGTCAAGTTGGGTCTGGCAACCCGCTAACCCGGCCGGCCGGGCCTGACAACGCTCTAGAAACCCGGAACAGGCAGTTTCGTGAACCAACCGCGCACGCTCCTGACAAGGCGTTAACCAACCCTGCACGGTCAAGTCGTTAACCAAGCCCAAAACCGACAATTCGTTAACCAACCCGGCCATGGCAATTCATTAACCAACCCGGCTCGGGCAAATGGTTAACCAAGCCCAACCCTGACAATTCGGTAACCAACCCGGCTCGGGCAAATGGTTAACCAAGCCGGCCGGGCAAATCGTTAACCGGCCCGGCAGTCCCGACAATTCGACAATCAACCAGCTGAGGACAAACCCTTCGCCCTCAAAAACAACTACGTCTTGCCCCGCCGTCAAAATGTCCCGGCCGATGTTCATCAGAAACTCCTTGCTGGCCCATGGGCCCCCCTCCTTACCTTAAGAGAGTCATAGTTACTCCCGCCGTTTACCCGCGCCGCACTGAATGTCGTCAAGTTGGGTCTGGCAACCCGCTAACCCGGCCGGCCGGGCCTGACAACGCTCTAGAAACCCGGAACAGGCAGTTTCGTGAACCAACCGCGCACGCTCCTGACAGTGCGTTAGCCAACCCTGCTCGGGCAAATCGTTAATCAAGCCCAACCCTGAAACTGCGTTAACCAACCCGGCCATGGCAATTCATTAACCAACCCGGCTCGGGCAAATGGTTAACCAAGCCGGCCGGGCAAATCGGTAACCGGCCCGGCAGTCCCGACAATTCGGCAATCAACCAGCTGAGGACAAACCCTTCGCCCTCAAAAACAACTACGTCTTGCCCCGCCGTCGAAATGTCCCGGCCGATGTTCATCAGAAACTCCTTGCTGGCCCATGGGCCCCCCTCCTTACCTTAAGAGAGTCATAGTTACTCCCGCCGTTTACCCGCGCCGCACTGAATGTCGTCAAGTTGGGTCTGGCAACCCGCTAACCCGGCCGGCCGGGCCTGACAACGCTCTAGAAACCCGGAACAGGCAGTTTCGTGAACCAACCGCGCACGCTCCTGACAATGCGTTCACCCGCCCTGCTCGGGCAAATCGTTAACCAAGCCCAACCCTGACAATGCGTTAATCAACCCGGCCATGGCAATTCATTAACCAACCCGGCTCGGGCAAATGGTTAACCAAGCCCAACCCTGACAATTCGGTAACCAACCCGGCTCGGGCTAATGGTTAACCAAGCCGGCCGGGCAAATCGTTAACCGGCCCGGCAGTCCCGACAATTCGGCAATCAACCAGCTGAGGACAAACCCTTCGCCCTCAAAAACAACTACGTCTTGCCCCGCCGTCAAAATGTCCCGGCCGATGTTCATCAGAAACTCCTTGCTGGCCCATGGGCCCCCCTCCTTACCTTAAGAGAGTCATAGTTACTCCCGCCGTTTACCCGCGCCGCACTGAATGTCGTCAAGTTGGGTCTGGCAACCCGCTAACCCGGCCGGCCGGGCCTGACAACGCTCTAGAAACCCGGAACAGGCAGTTTCGTGAACCAACCGCGCACGCTCCTGACAGTGCGTTAGCCAACCCTGCTCGGGCAAATCGTTAATCAAGCCCAACCCTGAAACTGCGTTAACCAACCCGGCCATGGCAATTCATTAACCAACCCGGCTCGGGCAAATGGTTAACCAAGCCCAACCCTGACAATTCGGTAACCAACCCGGCTCGGGCAAATGGTTAACCAAGCCGGCCGGGCAAATCGTTAACCGGCCCGGCAGTCCCGACAATTCGACAATCAACCAGCTGAGGACAAACCCTTCGCCCTCAAAAACAACTACGTCTTGCCCCGCCGTCGAAATGTCCCGGCCGATGTTCATCAGAAACTCCTTGCTGGCCCATGGGCCCCCCTCCTTACCTTAAGAGAGTCATAGTTACTCCCGCCGTTTACCCGCGCCGCACTGAATGTCGTCAAGTTGGGTCTGGCAACCCGCTAACCCGGCCGGCCGGGCCTGACAACGCTCTAGAAACCCGGAACAGGCAGTTTCGTGAACCAACCGCGCACGCTCCTGACAATGCGTTCACCCGCCCTGCTCGGGCAAATCGTTAACCAAGCCCAACCCTGACAATGCGTTAATCAACCCGGCCATGGCAATTCATTAACCAACCCGGCTCAGGCAAATGGTTAACCAAGCCCAACCCTGACAATTAGTTAACCAACCCGGCCCGGGCAAATAGTTAACCAAGCCGGCCGGGCAAATCGTTAACCGGCCCGGCAGTCCCGACAATTCGACAATCAACCAGCTGAGGACAAACCCTTCGCCCTCAATAACAACTAGTTCTTGCCCCGCCGTCAAAATGTCCCGGCCGATGTTCATCAGAAACTCCTTGCTGGCCCATGGGCCCCCCTCCTTACCTTAAGAGAGTCATAGTTACTCCCGCCGTTTACCCGCGCCGCACTGAATGTCGTCAAGTTGGGTCTGGCAACCCGCTAACCCGGCCGGCCGGGCCTGACAACGCTCTAGAAACCCGGAACAGGCAGTTTCGTGAACCAACCGCGCACGCTCCTGACAGTGCGTTAGCCAACCCTGCTCGGGCAAATCGTTAATCAAGCCCAACCCTGAAACTGCGTTAACCAACCCGGCCATGGCAATTCACTAACCAACCCGGCTCGGGCAAATGGTTAACCAAGCCGGCCGGGCAAATCGGTAACCGGCCCGGCAGTCCCGACAATTCGGCAATCAACCAGCTGAGGACAAACCCTTCGCCCTCAAAAACAACTACGTCTTGCCCCGCCGTCGAAATGTCCCGGCCGATGTTCATCAGAAACTCCTTGCTGGCCCATGGGCCCCCCTCCTTACCTTAAGAGAGTCATAGTTACTCCCGCCGTTTACCCGCGCCGCACTGAATGTCGTCAAGTTGGGTCTGGCAACCCGCTAACCCGGCCGGCCGGGCCTGACAACGCTCTAGAAACCCGGAACAGGCAGTTTCGTGAACCAACCGCGCACGCTCCTGACAATGCGTTCACCCGCCCTGCTCGGGCAAATCGTTAACCAAGCCCAACCCTGACAATGCGTTAATCAACCCGGCCATGGCAATTCATTAACCAACCCGGCTCAGGCAAATGGTTAACCAAGCCCAACCCTGACAATTAGTTAACCAACCCGGCCCGGGCAAATAGTTAACCAAGCCGGCCGGGCAAATCGTTAACCGGCCCGGCAGTCCCGACAATTCGACAATCAACCAGCTGAGGACAAACCCTTCGCCCTCAATAACAACTAGTTCTTGCCCCGCCGTCAAAATGTCCCGGCCGATGTTCATCAGAAACTCCTTGCTGGCCCATGGGCCCCCCTCCTTACCTTAAGAGAGTCATAGTTACTCCCGCCGTTTACCCGCGCCGCCCTGAATTTCGTCAAGTTGGGTCTGGCAACCCGCTAACCCGGCCGGCCGGGCCTGACGACGCTCTAGAAACCCGGAACAGGCAGTTTCGTGAACCAACCGCGCGCGCTCCTGACAATGCGTTAGCCAACCCTGCTCGGGCAAATCGTTAATCAAGCCCAACCCTGAAACTGCGTTAACCAACCCGGCCATGGCAATTCACTAACCCACCCGGCTCGTACAAATGGTTAACCAAGCCCAACCCGGACAATTCGGTAAACAACCCGGCTCGGGCAAATGGTTAACCAAGCCGGCCGGGCAAATCGTTAACCGGCCCGGCAGTCCCGACAATTCGACAATCAACCAGCTGAGGACAAACCCTTCGCCCTCAATAACAACTAGTTCTTGCCCCGCCGTCAAAATGTCCCGGCCGATGTTCATCAGAAACTCCTTGCTGGCCCATGGGCCCCCCACTCTTCGTGAACCAACCGCGCACGCTCCTGACAAGGCGTTAACCAACCCTGCACGGTCAAGTCGTTAACCAAGCCCAAACCCGACAATTCGTTAACCAACCCGGCCATGGCAATTCATTAACCAACCCGGCTCGGGCAAATGGTTAACCAAGCCCAACCCTGACAATTCGGTAACCAACCCGGCTCGGGCAAATGGTTAACCAAGCCGGCCGGGCAAATCGTTAACCGGCCCGGCAGTCCCGACAATTCGACAATCAACCAGCTGAGGACAAACCCTTCGCCCTCAATAACAACTAGTTCTTGCCCCGCCGTCAAAATGTCCCGGCCGATGTTCATCAGAAACTCCTTGCTGGCCCATGGGCCCCCCCTCCTTAAGAGACTTAAGAGAGTCATAGTTACTCCCGCCGTTTACCCGCGCCGCACTGAATTTCGTCAAGTTGGGTCTGGCAACCCGCTAACCCGGCCGGCCGGGCCTGACAACGCTCTCGAAACCCGGAACAGGCAGTTTCGTGAACCAACCGCGCACGCTCCTGACAATGCGTTCACCCGCCCTGCTCGGGCAAATCGTTAACCAAGCCCAAACCCGACAATTCGTTAACCAACCCAACCATGGCAATTCGCTAACCAACCCGGCCCGGGCAAATGGTTAAGCAAGCCCAACCCTGACAATTCGTTAACCAACCCTGCCCGGGCAAATGGTTAACCAAGCCGGCCGGGCAAATCGGTAACCGGCCCGGCAGCCCCGACTATTCGACAATCAACCAGCTGAGGACAAACCCTTCACCCTCAATAACAACTACGTCTTGCCCCGCCGTCAAAATGTCCTGGCCGATGTTCATCAGAAACTCCTTGCTGGCCCATGGGCCCCCCTCCATACCTTAAGAGAGTCATAGTTACTCCCGCCGTTTACCCGCGCCGCACTGAATTTCGTCAAGTTGGGTCTGGCAAGCCGCTAACCCGGCCGGCCGGGCCTGACAACGCTCTAGAAACCCGGAACAGGCAGTTTCGTGAACCAACCGCGCACGCTCCTGACAATGCGTTAGCCAACCCTGCTCGGGCAAATGGTTAACCAAGCCGGCCGGGCAAATGGTTAACCGGCCCGGCAGTCCCGACAATTCGACAATCAACCAGCTGAGGACAAACCCTTCGCCCTCAATAACAACTAGTTCTTGCCCCGCCGTCAAAATGTCCCGGCCGATGTTCATCAGAAACTCCTTGCTGGCCCATGGGCCCCCCCTCCTTATCCTTAAGAGAGTCATAGTTACTGCCGCCGTTTACCCGCGCCGCACTGAATTTCGTCAAGTTGGGTCTGGCAACCCGCTAACCCGGCCGGCCGGGCCTGACAACGCTCTAGAAACCCGGAACAGGCAGTTTCGTGAACCAACCGCGCACGCTCCTGACAAGGCGTTAACCAACCCTGCACGGTCAAGTCGTTAACCAAGCCCAAAACCGACAATTCGTTAACCAACCCGGCCATGGCAATTCATTAACCAACCCGGCTCGGGCAAATGGTTAACCAAGCCCAACCCTGACAATTCGGTAACCAACCCGGCTCGGGCAAATGGTTAACCAAGCCGGCCGGGCAAATCGTTAACCGGCCCGGCAGTCCCGACAATTCGACAATCAACCAGCTGAGGACAAACCCTTCGCCCTCAATAACAACTAGTTCTTGCCCCGCCGTCAAAATGTCCCGGCCGATGTTCATCAGAACCTCCTTGCTGGCCCATGGGCCCCCCTCCTTACCTTAAGAGAGTCATAGTTACTGCCGCCGTTTACCCGCGCCGCACTGAATTTCGTCAAGTTGGGTCTGGCAACCCGCTAACCCGGCCGGCCGGGCCTGACAACGCTCTAGAAACCCGGAACAGGCAGTTTCGTGAACCAACCGCGCACGCTCCTGACAAGGCGTTAACCAACCCTGCACGGTCAAGTCGTTAACCAAGCCCAAAACCGACAATTCGTTAACCAACCCGGCCATGGCAATTCATTAACCAACCCGGCTCAGGCAAATGGTTAACCAAGCCCAACCCTGACAATTAGTTAACCAACCCGGCCCGGGCAAATAGTTAACCAAGCCGGCCGGGCAAATCGTTAACCGGCCCGGCAGTCCCGACAATTCGACAATCAACCAGCTGAGGACAAACCCTTCGCCCTCAATAACAACTAGTTCTTGCCCCGCCGTCAAAATGTCCCGGCCGATGTTCATCAGAAACTCCTTGCTGGCCCATGGGCCCCCCACTCTTCGTGAACCAACCGCGCACGCTCCTGACAAGGCGTTAACCAACCCTGCACGGTCAAGTCGTTAACCAAGCCCAAACCCGACAATTCGTTAACCAACCCGGCCATGGCAATTCATTAACCAACCCGGCTCGGGCAAATGGTTAACCAAGCCCAACCCTGACAATTCGGTAACCAACCCGGCTCGGGCAAATGGTTAACCAAGCCGGCCGGGCAAATCGTTAACCGGCCCGGCAGTCCCGACAATTCGACAATCAACCAGCTGAGGACAAACCCTTCGCCCTCAATAACAACTAGTTCTTGCCCCGCCGTCAAAATGTCCCGGCCGATGTTCATCAGAAACTCCTTGCTGGCCCATGGGCCCCCCCTCCTTATCCTTAAGAGAGTCATAGTTACTGCCGCCGTTTACCCGCGCCGCACTGAATTTCGTCAAGTTGGGTCTGGCAACCCGCTAACCCGGCCGGCCGGGCCTGACAACGCTCTAGAAACCCGGAACAGGCAGTTTCGTGAACCAACCGCGCACGCTCCTGACAAGGCGTTAACCAACCCTGCACGGTCAAGTCGTTAACCAAGCCCAAAACCGACAATTCGTTAACCAACCCGGCCATGGCAATTCATTAACCAACCCGGCTCGGGCAAATGGTTAACCAAGCCCAACCCTGACAATTCGGTAACCAACCCGGCTCGGGCAAATGGTTAACCAAGCCGGCCGGGCAAATCGTTAACCGGCCCGGCAGTCCCGACAATTCGACAATCAACCAGCTGAGGACAAACCCTTCGCCCTCAATAACAACTAGTTCTTGCCCCGCCGTCAAAATGTCCCGGCCGATGTTCATCAGAAACTCCTTGCTGGCCCATGGGCCCCCCCTCCTTATCCTTAAGAGAGTCATAGTTACTGCCGCCGTTTACCCGCGCCGCACTGAATTTCGTCAAGTTGGGTCTGGCAACCCGCTAACCCGGCCGGCCGGGCCTGACAACGCTCTAGAAACCCGGAACAGGCAGTTTCGTGAACCAACCGCGCACGCTCCTGACAAGGCGTTAACCAACCCTGCACGGTCAAGTCGTTAACCAAGCCCAAAACCGACAATTCGTTAACCAACCCGGCCATGGCAATTCATTAACCAACCCGGCTCGGGCAAATGGTTAACCAAGCCCAACCCTGACAATTCGGTAACCAACCCGGCTCGGGCAAATGGTTAACCAAGCCGGCCGGGCAAATCGTTAACCGGCCCGGCAGTCCCGACAATTCGACAATCAACCAGCTGAGGACAAACCCTTCGCCCTCAATAACAACTAGTTCTTGCCCCGCCGTCAAAATGTCCCGGCCGATGTTCATCAGAAACTCCTTGCTGGCCCATGGGCCCCCCCTCCTTATCCTTAAGAGAGTCATAGTTACTGCCGCCGTTTACCCGCGCCGCACTGAATTTCGTCAAGTTGGGTCTGGCAACCCGCTAACCCGGCCGGCCGGGCCTGACAACGCTCTAGAAACCCGGAACAGGCAGTTTCGTGAACCAACCGCGCACGCTCCTGACAAGGCGTTAACCAACCCTGCACGGTCAAGCCGTTAACCAAGCCCAAAACCGACAATTCGTTAACCAACCCGGCCATGGCAATTCATTAACCAACCCGGCTCGGGCAAATGGTTAACCAAGCCCAACCCTGACAATTCGGTAACCAACCCGGCTCGGGCAAATGGTTAACCAAGCCGGCCGGGCAAATCGTTAACCGGCCCGGCAGTCCCGACAATTCGACAATCAACCAGCTGAGGACAAACCCTTCGCCCTCAAAAACAACTACGTCTTGCCCCGCCGTCAAAATGTCCCGGCCGATGTTCATCAGAAACTCCTTGCTGGCCCATGGGCCCCCCTCCTTACCTTAAGAGAGTCATAGTTACTCCCGCCGTTTACCCGCGCCGCACTGAATGTCGTCAAGTTGGGTCTGGCAACCCGCTAACCCGGCCGGCCGGGCCTGACAACGCTCTAGAAACCCGGAACAGGCAGTTTCGTGAACCAACCGCGCACGCTCCTGACAGTGCGTTAGCCAACCCTGCTCGGGCAAATCGTTAATCAAGCCCAACCCTGAAACTGCGTTAACCAACCCGGCCATGGCAATTCATTAACCAACCCGGCTCGGGCAAATGGTTAACCAAGCCGGCCGGGCAAATCGGTAACCGGCCCGGCAGTCCCGACAATTCGGCAATCAACCAGCTGAGGACAAACCCTTCGCCCTCAAAAACAACTACGTCTTGCCCCGCCGTCGAAATGTCCCGGCCGATGTTCATCAGAAACTCCTTGCTGGCCCATGGGCCCCCCTCCTTACCTTAAGAGAGTCATAGTTACTCCCGCCGTTTACCCGCGCCGCACTGAATGTCGTCAAGTTGGGTCTGGCAACCCGCTAACCCGGCCGGCCGGGCCTGACAACGCTCTAGAAACCCGGAACAGGCAGTTTCGTGAACCAACCGCGCACGCTCCTGACAATGCGTTCACCCGCCCTGCTCGGGCAAATCGTTAACCAAGCCCAACCCTGACAATGCGTTAATCAACCCGGCCATGGCAATTCATTAACCAACCCGGCTCGGGCAAATGGTTAACCAAGCCCAACCCTGACAATTCGGTAACCAACCCGGCTCGGGCTAATGGTTAACCAAGCCGGCCGGGCAAATCGTTAACCGGCCCGGCAGTCCCGACAATTCGGCAATCAACCAGCTGAGGACAAACCCTTCGCCCTCAAAAACAACTACGTCTTGCCCCGCCGTCAAAATGTCCCGGCCGATGTTCATCAGAAACTCCTTGCTGGCCCATGGGCCCCCCTCCTTACCTTAAGAGAGTCATAGTTACTCCCGCCGTTTACCCGCGCCGCACTGAATGTCGTCAAGTTGGGTCTGGCAACCCGCTAACCCGGCCGGCCGGGCCTGACAACGCTCTAGAAACCCGGAACAGGCAGTTTCGTGAACCAACCGCGCACGCTCCTGACAGTGCGTTAGCCAACCCTGCTCGGGCAAATCGTTAATCAAGCCCAACCCTGAAACTGCGTTAACCAACCCGGCCATGGCAATTCATTAACCAACCCGGCTCGGGCAAATGGGTAACCAAGCCCAACCCTGACAATTCGGTAACCAACCCGGCTCGGGCAAATGGTTAACCAAGCCGGCCGGGCAAATCGTTAACCGGCCCGGCAGTCCCGACAATTCGACAATCAACCAGCTGAGGACAAACCCTTCGCCCTCAAAAACAACTACGTCTTGCCCCGCCGTCGAAATGTCCCGGCCGATGTTCATCAGAAACTCCTTGCTGGCCCATGGGCCCCCCTCCTTACCTTAAGAGAGTCATAGTTACTCCCGCCGTTTACCCGCGCCGCACTGAATGTCGTCAAGTTGGGTCTGGCAACCCGCTAACCCGGCCGGCCGGGCCTGACAACGCTCTAGAAACCCGGAACAGGCAGTTTCGTGAACCAACCGCGCACGCTCCTGACAATGCGTTCACCCGCCCTGCTCGGGCAAATCGTTAACCAAGCCCAACCCTGACAATGCGTTAATCAACCCGGCCATGGCAATTCATTAACCAACCCGGCTCAGGCAAATGGTTAACCAAGCCCAACCCTGACAATTAGTTAACCAACCCGGCCCGGGCAAATAGTTAACCAAGCCGGCCGGGCAAATCGTTAACCGGCCCGGCAGTCCCGACAATTCGACAATCAACCAGCTGAGGACAAACCCTTCGCCCTCAATAACAACTAGTTCTTGCCCCGCCGTCAAAATGTCCCGGCCGATGTTCATCAGAAACTCCTTGCTGGCCCATGGGCCCCCCTCCTTACCTTAAGAGAGTCATAGTTACTCCCGCCGTTTACCCGCGCCGCACTGAATGTCGTCAAGTTGGGTCTGGCAACCCGCTAACCCGGCCGGCCGGGCCTGACAACGCTCTAGAAACCCGGAACAGGCAGTTTCGTGAACCAACCGCGCACGCTCCTGACAGTGCGTTAGCCAACCCTGCTCGGGCAAATCGTTAATCAAGCCCAACCCTGAAACTGCGTTAACCAACCCGGCCATGGCAATTCATTAACCAACCCGGCTCGGGCAAATGGTTAACCAAGCCGGCCGGGCAAATCGGTAACCGGCCCGGCAGTCCCGACAATTCGGCAATCAACCAGCTGAGGACAAACCCTTCGCCCTCAAAAACAACTACGTCTTGCCCCGCCGTCGAAATGTCCCGGCCGATGTTCATCAGAAACTCCTTGCTGGCCCATGGGCCCCCCTCCTTACCTTAAGAGAGTCATAGTTACTCCCGCCGTTTACCCGCGCCGCACTGAATGTCGTCAAGTTGGGTCTGGCAACCCGCTAACCCGGCCGGCCGGGCCTGACAACGCTCTAGAAACCCGGAACAGGCAGTTTCGTGAACCAACCGCGCACGCTCCTGACAATGCGTTCACCCGCCCTGCTCGGGCAAATCGTTAACCAAGCCCAACCCTGACAATGCGTTAATCAACCCGGCCATGGCAATTCATTAACCAACCCGGCTCGGGCAAATGGTTAACCAAGCCCAACCCTGACAATTCGGTAACCAACCCGGCTCGGGCTAATGGTTAACCAAGCCGGCCGGGCAAATCGTTAACCGGCCCGGCAGTCCCGACAATTCGGCAATCAACCAGCTGAGGACAAACCCTTCGCCCTCAAAAACAACTACGTCTTGCCCCGCCGTCAAAATGTCCCGGCCGATGTTCATCAGAAACTCCTTGCTGGCCCATGGGCCCCCCTCCTTACCTTAAGAGAGTCATAGTTACTCCCGCCGTTTACCCGCGCCGCACTGAATGTCGTCAAGTTGGGTCTGGCAACCCGCTAACCCGGCCGGCCGGGCCTGACAACGCTCTAGAAACCCGGAACAGGCAGTTTCGTGAACCAACCGCGCACGCTCCTGACAGTGCGTTAGCCAACCCTGCTCGGGCAAATCGTTAATCAAGCCCAACCCTGAAACTGCGTTAACCAACCCGGCCATGGCAATTCATTAACCAACCCGGCTCGGGCAAATGGGTAACCAAGCCCAACCCTGACAATTCGGTAACCAACCCGGCTCGGGCAAATGGTTAACCAAGCCGGCCGGGCAAATCGTTAACCGGCCCGGCAGTCCCGACAATTCGACAATCAACCAGCTGAGGACAAACCCTTCGCCCTCAAAAACAACTACGTCTTGCCCCGCCGTCGAAATGTCCCGGCCGATGTTCATCAGAAACTCCTTGCTGGCCCATGGGCCCCCCTCCTTACCTTAAGAGAGTCATAGTTACTCCCGCCGTTTACCCGCGCCGCACTGAATGTCGTCAAGTTGGGTCTGGCAACCCGCTAACCCGGCCGGCCGGGCCTGACAACGCTCTAGAAACCCGGAACAGGCAGTTTCGTGAACCAACCGCGCACGCTCCTGACAATGCGTTCACCCGCCCTGCTCGGGCAAATCGTTAACCAAGCCCAACCCTGACAATGCGTTAATCAACCCGGCCATGGCAATTCATTAACCAACCCGGCTCAGGCAAATGGTTAACCAAGCCCAACCCTGACAATTAGTTAACCAACCCGGCCCGGGCAAATAGTTAACCAAGCCGGCCGGGCAAATCGTTAACCGGCCCGGCAGTCCCGACAATTCGACAATCAACCAGCTGAGGACAAACCCTTCGCCCTCAATAACAACTAGTTCTTGCCCCGCCGTCAAAATGTCCCGGCCGATGTTCATCAGAAACTCCTTGCTGGCCCATGGGCCCCCCTCCTTACCTTAAGAGAGTCATAGTTACTCCCGCCGTTTACCCGCGCCGCACTGAATGTCGTCAAGTTGGGTCTGGCAACCCGCTAACCCGGCCGGCCGGGCCTGACAACGCTCTAGAAACCCGGAACAGGCAGTTTCGTGAACCAACCGCGCACGCTCCTGACAGTGCGTTAGCCAACCCTGCTCGGGCAAATCGTTAATCAAGCCCAACCCTGAAACTGCGTTAACCAACCCGGCCATGGCAATTCACTAACCAACCCGGCTCGGGCAAATGGTTAACCAAGCCGGCCGGGCAAATCGGTAACCGGCCCGGCAGTCCCGACAATTCGGCAATCAACCAGCTGAGGACAAACCCTTCGCCCTCAAAAACAACTACGTCTTGCCCCGCCGTCGAAATGTCCCGGCCGATGTTCATCAGAAACTCCTTGCTGGCCCATGGGCCCCCCTCCTTACCTTAAGAGAGTCATAGTTACTCCCGCCGTTTACCCGCGCCGCACTGAATGTCGTCAAGTTGGGTCTGGCAACCCGCTAACCCGGCCGGCCGGGCCTGACAACGCTCTAGAAACCCGGAACAGGCAGTTTCGTGAACCAACCGCGCACGCTCCTGACAATGCGTTCACCCGCCCTGCTCGGGCAAATCGTTAACCAAGCCCAACCCTGACAATGCGTTAATCAACCCGGCCATGGCAATTCATTAACCAACCCGGCTCAGGCAAATGGTTAACCAAGCCCAACCCTGACAATTAGTTAACCAACCCGGCCCGGGCAAATAGTTAACCAAGCCGGCCGGGCAAATCGTTAACCGGCCCGGCAGTCCCGACAATTCGACAATCAACCAGCTGAGGACAAACCCTTCGCCCTCAATAACAACTAGTTCTTGCCCCGCCGTCAAAATGTCCCGGCCGATGTTCATCAGAAACTCCTTGCTGGCCCATGGGCCCCCCTCCTTACCTTAAGAGAGTCATAGTTACTCCCGCCGTTTACCCGCGCCGCCCTGAATTTCGTCAAGTTGGGTCTGGCAACCCGCTAACCCGGCCGGCCGGGCCTGACGACGCTCTAGAAACCCGGAACAGGCAGTTTCGTGAACCAACCGCGCGCGCTCCTGACAATGCGTTAGCCAACCCTGCTCGGGCAAATCGTTAATCAAGCCCAACCCTGAAACTGCGTTAACCAACCCGGCCATGGCAATTCACTAACCCACCCGGCTCGTACAAATGGTTAACCAAGCCCAACCCGGACAATTCGGTAACCAACCCGGCTCGGGCAAATGGTTAACCAAGCCGGCCGGGCAAATCGTTAACCGGCCCGGCAGTCCCGACAATTCGACAATCAACCAGCTGAGGACAAACCCTTCGCCCTCAATAACAACTAGTTCTTGCCCCGCCGTCAAAATGTCCCGGCCGATGTTCATCAGAAACTCCTTGCTGGCCCATGGGCCCCCCACTCTTCGTGAACCAACCGCGCACGCTCCTGACAAGGCGTTAACCAACCCTGCACGGTCAAGTCGTTAACCAAGCCCAAACCCGACAATTCGTTAACCAACCCGGCCATGG
>NW_027278194.1:10000-16865 GCF_030028105.1 Mobula birostris
AAGGAGTTTCTGGTGAACATCGGCCGGGACATTTTGACGGCGTGGCAAGAACTAGTTGTTATTGAGGGCGAAGGGTTTGTCCTCAGCGGGTTGATTGTCGAATTGTCGGGACTGCCGGGCCGGTTAGCGATTTGCCCGGCCGGCTTGGTTAACCATTTGCCCGAGCCGGGTTGGTTACCGAATTGTCAGGGTTGGGCTTGGTTAACCATTTGCCCGAGCCGGGTTGGTTAATGAATTGCCATGGCCGGGTTGATTAACGCATTGTCAGGGTTGGGCTTGGTTAACGATTTGCCCGAGCAGGGTGGGTGAACGCATTGTCAGGAGCGTGCGCGGTTGGTTCACGAAACTGCCTGTTCCGGGTTTCTAGAGCGTTGTCAGGCCCGGCCGGCCGGGTTAGCAGGTTGCCAGACCCAACTTGACGAAATTCAGTGCGGCGCGGGTAAACGGCGGGAGTAACTATGACTCTCTTAAGGTAAGGAGGGGGGCCCATGGGCCAGCAAGGAGTTTCTGATGAACATCGGCCGGGACATTTTGACGGCGGGGCAAGAACTAGTTGTTATTGAGGGCGAAGGGTTTGTCCTCAGCTGGTTGATTGTCGAATTGTCGGGACTGCCGGGCCGGTTACCGATTTGCCCGGCCGGCTTGGTTAACCATTTGCCCGGGCCGGGTTGGTTAACGAATTGTCAGGTTTGGGCTTGGTTAACCATTTGCCCGGGCCGGGTTGGTTAGCGAATTGTCATGGTTGGGTTGGTTAACGAATTGTCGGCCCATGGGCCAGCAAGGAGTTTCTGATGAACATCGGCCGGGACATTTTGACGGCGGGGCAAGAACTAGTTGTTATTGAGGGCGAAGGGTTTGTCCTCAGCTGGTTGATTGTCGAATAGTCGGGGCTGCCGGGCCGGTTACCGATTTGCCCGGCCGGCTTGGTTAACCATTTGCCCGGGCCGGGTTGGTTAGCGAATTGTCAGGTTTGGGCTTGGTTAACCATTTGCCCGGGCCGGGTTGGTTAGCGAATTGTCATGGTTGGGTTGGTTACCGAATTGTCGGGTTTGGGCTTGGTTAACGATTTGCCCGAGCAGGGTGGGTGAACACATTGTCAGGAGCGTGCGCAGTTGGTTCACGAAACTGCCTGTTCCGGGTTTCTAGAGCATTGTCAGGCCCGGCCGGCCGGGTTAGCGCCTTGCCAGACCCAACTTGACGAAATTCAGTGCAGCGCGGGTAATCGGCGGGAGTAACTATGACTCTCTTAAGGTAAGGAGGGGGGGCCCATGGGCCAGCAAGGAGTTTCTGATGAACATCGGCCGGGACATTTTGACGGCGGGGCAAGACGTAGTTGTTATTGAGGGTGAAGGGTTTCTCCTCAGCTGGTTGATTGTCGAATAGTCGGGGCTGCCGGGCCGGTTACCGATTTGCCCGGCCGGCTTGGTTAACCATTTGCCCGGGCCGGGTTGGTTAACGAATTGTCAGGTTTGGGCTTGGTTAACCATTTGCCCGGGCCGGGTTGGTTAGCGAATTGTCATGGTTGGGTTGGTTACCGAATTGTCGGGTTTGGGCTTGGTTAACGATTTGCCCGAGCAGGGTGGGTGAACACATTGTCAGGAGCGTGCGCAGTTGGTTCACGAAACTGCCTGTTCCGGGTTTCTAGAGCATTGTCAGGCCCGGCCGGCCGGGTTAGCGGCTTGCCAGACCCAACTTGACGAAATTCAGTGCAGCGCGGGTAATCGGCGGGAGTAACTATGACTCTCTTAAGGTAAGGAGGGGGGCCCATGGGCCAGCAAGGAGTTTCTGATGAACATCGGCCGGGACATTTTGACGGCGGGGCAAGAACTAGTTGTTATTGAGGGCGAAGGGTTTGTCCTCAGCTGGTTGATTGTCGAATTGTCGGGACTGCCGGGCCGGTTACCGATTTGCCCGGCCGGCTTGGTTAACCATTTGCCCGGGCCGGGTTGGTTAACGAATTGTCAGGTTTGGGCTTGGTTAACCATTTGCCCGGGCCGGGTTGGTTAGCGAATTGTCATGGTTGGGTTGGTTAACGAATTGTCGGCCCATGGGCCAGCAAGGAGTTTCTGATGAACATCGGCCGGGACATTTTGACGGCGGGGCAAGAACTAGTTGTTATTGAGGGCGAAGGGTTTGTCCTCAGCTGGTTGATTGTCGAATAGTCGGGGCTGCCGGGCCGGTTACCGATTTGCCCGGCCGGCTTGGTTAACCATTTGCCCGGGCCGGGTTGGTTAGCGAATTGTCAGGTTTGGGCTTGGTTAACCATTTGCCCGGGCCGGGTTGGTTAGCGAATTGTCATGGTTGGGTTGGTTACCGAATTGTCGGGTTTGGGCTTGGTTAACGATTTGCCCGAGCAGGGTGGGTGAACACATTGTCAGGAGCGTGCGCAGTTGGTTCACGAAACTGCCTGTTCCGGGTTTCTAGAGCATTGTCAGGCCCGGCCGGCCGGGTTAGCGCCTTGCCAGACCCAACTTGACGAAATTCAGTGCAGCGCGGGTAATCGGCGGGAGTAACTATGACTCTCTTAAGGTAAGGAGGGGGGGCCCATGGGCCAGCAAGGAGTTTCTGATGAACATCGGCCGGGACATTTTGACGGCGGGGCAAGACGTAGTTGTTATTGAGGGTGAAGGGTTTCTCCTCAGCTGGTTGATTGTCGAATAGTCGGGGCTGCCGGGCCGGTTACCGATTTGCCCGGCCGGCTTGGTTAACCATTTGCCCGGGCCGGGTTGGTTAACGAATTGTCAGGTTTGGGCTTGGTTAACCATTTGCCCGGGCCGGGTTGGTTAGCGAATTGTCATGGTTGGGTTGGTTACCGAATTGTCGGGTTTGGGCTTGGTTAACGATTTGCCCGAGCAGGGTGGGTGAACACATTGTCAGGAGCGTGCGCAGTTGGTTCACGAAACTGCCTGTTCCGGGTTTCTAGAGCATTGTCAGGCCCGGCCGGCCGGGTTAGCGGCTTGCCAGACCCAACTTGACGAAATTCAGTGCAGCGCGGGTAATCGGCGGGAGTAACTATGACTCTCTTAAGGTAAGGAGGGGGGCCCATGGGCCAGCAAGGAGTTTCTGATGAACATCGGCCGGGACATTTTGACGGCGGGGCAAGACGTAGTTGTTATTGAGGGTGAAGGGTTTGTCCTCAGCTGGTTGATTGTCGAATAGTCGGGGCTGCCGGGCCGGTTACCGATTTGCCCGGCCGGCTTGATCAACCATTTGCCCGAGCCGGGTTGGTTACCGAATTGTCAGGGTTGGGCTTGGTTAACCATTTGTCCGAGCCGGGTTGGTTAATGAATTGCCATGCCCGGGTTGGTTAACGCAGTTTCAGGGTTGGGCTTGATTAACGATTTGCCCGAGCAGGGTTGGCTAACGCATTGTCAGGAGCGTGCGCGGTTGGTTCACGAAACTGCCTGTTCCGGGTTTCTAGAGCGTTGTCAGGCCCGGCCGGCCGGGTTAGCGGGTTGCCAGACCCAACTTGACGAAATTCAGTGCGGCGCGGGTAAACGGCGGGAGTAACTATGACTCTCTTAAGGTTAAGGAGGAGGGCCCATGGGCCAGCAAGGAGTTTCTGATGAACATCGGCCGGGACATTTTGACGGCGGGGCAAGAACTAGTTGTTATTGAGGGCGAAGGGTTTGTCCTCAGCTGGTTGATTGTCGAATCGTCGGGACTGCCGGGCCGGTCAACGATTTGCCCGGCCGGCTTGGTTAACCATTTGCCCGAGCCGGGTTGGTTAATGAATTGCCATGGCCGGGTTGATTAACGCATTGTCAGGGTTGGGCTTGGTTAACGATTTGCCCGAGCAGGGTGGGTGAACGCATTGTCAGGAGCGTGCGCGGTTGGTTCACGAAACTGCCTGTTCCGGGTTTCTAGAGCGTTGTCAGGCCCGGCCGGCCGGGTTAGCGGCTTGCCAGACCCAACTTGACGAAATTCAGTGCGGCGCGGGTAAACGGCGGGAGTAACTATGACTCTCTTAAGGTAAGGAGGGGGGCCCATGGGCCAGCAAGGAGTTTCTGATGAACATCGGCCGGGACATTTTGACGGCGGGGCAAGAACTAGTTGTTATTGAGGGCGAAGGGTTTGTCCTCAGCGGGTTGATTGTCGAATTGTCGGGACTGCCGGGCCGGTTAGCGATTTGCCCGGCCGGCTTGGTTAACCATTTGCCCGAGCCGGGTTGGTTACCGAATTGTCTGGGTTGGGCTTGGTTAACCATTTGTCCGAGCCGGGTTGGTTAATGAATTGCCATGGCCGGGTTGGTTAACGCAGTTTCAGGGTTGGGCTTGATTAACGATTTGCCCGAGCAGGGTTGGCTAACGCATTGTCAGGAGCGTGCGCGGTTGGTTCACGAAACTGCCTGTTCCGGGTTTCTAGAGCGTTGTCAGGCCCGGCCGGCCGGGTTAGCGGCTTGCCAGACCCAACTTGACGAAATTCAGTGCAGCGCGGGTAATCGGCGGGAGTAACTATGACTCTCTTAAGGTTAAGGAGGGGGGCCCATGGGCCAGCAAGGAGTTTCTGATGAACATCGGCCGGGACATTTTGACGGCGGGGCAAGAACTAGTTGTTATTGAGGGCGAAGGGTTTGTCCTCAGCTGGTTGATTGTCGAATCGTCGGGACTGCCGGGCCGGTCAACGATTTGCCCGGCCGGCTTGGTTAACCATTTGCCCGAGCCGGGTTGGTTAATGAATTGCCATGGCCGGGTTGGTTAACGCAGTTTCAGGGTTGGGCTTGATTAACGATTTGCCCGAGCAGGGTGGGTGAACGCATTGTCAGGAGCGTGCGCGGTTGGTTCACGAAACTGCCTGTTCCGGGTTTCTAGAGCGTTGTCAGGCCCGGCCGGCCGGGTTAGCGGCTTGCCAGACCCAACTTGACGAAATTCAGTGCGGCGCGGGTAAACGGCGGGAGTAACTATGACTCTCTTAAGGTAAGGAGGGGGGCCCATGGGCCAGCAAGGAGTTTCTGATGAACATCGGCCGGGACATTTTGACGGCGGGGCAAGAACTAGTTGTTATTGAGGGCGAAGGGTTTGTCCTCAGCGGGTTGATTGTCGAATTGTCGGGACTGCCGGGCCGGTTAGCGATTTGCCCGGCCGGCTTGGTTAACCATTTGCCCGAGCCGGGTTGGTTACCGAATTGTCTGGGTTGGGCTTGGTTAACCATTTGTCCGAGCCGGGTTGGTTAATGAATTGCCATGGCCGGGTTGGTTAACGCAGTTTCAGGGTTGGGCTTGATTAACGATTTGCCCGAGCAGGGTTGGCTAACGCATTGTCAGGAGCGTGCGCGGTTGGTTCACGAAACTGCCTGTTCCGGGTTTCTAGAGCGTTGTCAGGCCCGGCCGGCCGGGTTAGCGGCTTGCCAGACCCAACTTGACGAAATTCAGTGCGGCGCGGGTAAACAGCGGGAGTAACTATGACTCTCTTAAGGTTAAGGAGGGGGGCCCATGGGCCAGCAAGGAGTTTCTGATGAACATCGGCCGGGACATTTTGACGGCGGGGCAAGAACTAGTTGTTATTGAGGGCGAAGGGTTTGTCCTCAGCTGGTTGATTGTCGAATCGTCGGGACTGCCGGGCCGGTCAACGATTTGCCCGGCCGGCTTGGTTAACCATTTGCCCGAGCCGGGTTGGTTACCGAATTGTCTGGGTTGGGCTTGGTTAACCATTTGTCCGAGCCGGGTTGGTTAATGAATTGCCATGGCCGGGTTGGTTAACGCAGTTTCAGGGTTGGGCTTGATTAACGATTTGCCCGAGCAGGGTTGGCTAACGCATTGTCAGGAGCGTGCGCGGTTGGTTCACGAAACTGCCTGTTCCGGGTTTCTAGAGCGTTGTCAGGCCCGGCCGGCCGGGTTAGCGGCTTGCCAGACCCAACTTGACGAAATTCAGTGCAGCGCGGGTAATCGGCGGGAGTAACTATGACTCTCTTAAGGTTAAGGAGGGGGGCCCATGGGCCAGCAAGGAGTTTCTGATGAACATCGGCCGGGACATTTTGACGGCGGGGCAAGAACTAGTTGTTATTGAGGGCGAAGGGTTTGTCCTCAGCTGGTTGATTGTCGAATCGTCGGGACTGCCGGGCCGGTCAACGATTTGCCCGGCCGGCTTGGTTAACCATTTGCCCGAGCCGGGTTGGTTACCGAATTGTCTGGGTTGGGCTTGGTTAACCATTTGTCCGAGCCGGGTTGGTTAATGAATTGCCATGGCCGGGTTGGTTAACGCAGTTTCAGGGTTGGGCTTGATTAACGATTTGCCCGAGCAGGGTTGGCTAACGCATTGTCAGGAGCGTGCGCGGTTGGTTCACGAAACTGCCTGTTCCGGGTTTCTAGAGCGTTGTCAGGCCCGGCCGGCCGGGTTAGCGGCTTGCCAGACCCAACTTGACGAAATTCAGTGCAGCGCGGGTAATCGGCGGGAGTAACTATGACTCTCTTAAGGTTAAGGAGGGGGGCCCATGGGCCAGCAAGGAGTTTCTGATGAACATCGGCCGGGACATTTTGACGGCGGGGCAAGAACTAGTTGTTATTGAGGGCGAAGGGTTTGTCCTCAGCTGGTTGATTGTCGAATCGTCGGGACTGCCGGGCCGGTCAACGATTTGCCCGGCCGGCTTGGTTAACCATTTGCCCGAGCCGGGTTGGTTAATGAATTGCCATGGCCGGGTTGATTAACGCATTGTCAGGGTTGGGCTTGGTTAACGATTTGCCCGAGCAGGGTGGGTGAACGCATTGTCAGGAGCGTGCGCGGTTGGTTCACGAAACTGCCTGTTCCGGGTTTCTAGAGCGTTGTCAGGCCCGGCCGGCCGGGTTAGCGGGTTGCCAGACCCAACTTGACGAAATTCAGTGCGGCGCGGGTAAACGGCGGGAGTAACTATGACTCTCTTAAGGTAAGGA
>NW_027278195.1:0-113559 GCF_030028105.1 Mobula birostris
ACAGCTCATCACAGAAACCATCACATCTCAACAGAGAAACCATCACAGCTCAGCACATCACAGAAACAATCATAGCTCAGCACATCACAGAAACCATCACAGCTCAGCACATCACGGAAACCATCACAGCTCAGCACATCAGAGAGGCCCTCACATCACATCACAGATCCCATCACAGCTCATCACAGAAACCATCACAGTTCAGCACATCACAGAAACCATCACAGCTCATCACAAAAACCATCACAGGTTGGCACAGACACCATCACAGCTCAGCACATCACAGAAACCATCACAGCTCAGCACATCACAGAAACCATCACAGCTCATCACATTACGAGACCATCACAGTTCTGCACATCACAGAGAACATCACAGTTCAGCACATCACAGAAACCATCACAGCGCATCACATTAGAGAGACCATCACAGCTCAGCACATCACAGAAACCATCACACCTCATCACGTCACAGAGACCATTACAGCTCATTACAGAAACCATCACATCTCAACAGAGAAACCATCACAGCTCAGCACATCACAGAAACAATCATAACTCAGCACATCACAGAAACCATCACAGCTCAGCACATCAGAGAGACCACCTCAGCTCAGCACATCACAGTAACCATCACAGCTCAGCACATCACAGAGAGCATCACAGCTTAGCACATTACAGCAACCATCACAGCTCAGCACGTCACAGAGATCATCACAGCTCAGTTTATCACAGAAACCATCACAGCTCAGCACATCAGAGAGATCATCTCAGCTCAGCACATCACAGAAACCATCACACCTCATCACGTCACAGGGACCAACACAGCTCATCACAGAAACCATCACATCTCAACAGAGAAACCATCACAGCTCAGCACATCACAGAAACAATCATAGCTCAGCACATCACAGAAACCATCACAGCTCAGCACATTAGAGAGGCCCTCACATCACATCACAGATCCCATCACAGCTCATCACAGAAACCATCACAGTTCAGAACATCACAGAAACCATCACAGCTCATCACAAAAACCATCACAGGTTGGCACAGACACCATCACAGCTCAGCACATCACAGAAACCATCACAGCTCAGCACATCACAGAAACCATCA
Source organism: Mobula birostris (assembly GCF_030028105.1). Taxonomy (NCBI): domain Eukaryota; kingdom Metazoa; phylum Chordata; class Chondrichthyes; order Myliobatiformes; family Myliobatidae; genus Mobula; species Mobula birostris. Next base: position 1,119 of record NW_027278195.1, read on the forward strand.
CAGCTCATCACATTACGAGACCATCACAGTTCTGCACATCACAGAGAACATCACAGAAACCATCACAGCGCATCACATTAGAGAGACCATCACAGCTCAGCACATCACAGAAACCATCACACCTCATCACGTCACAGAGACCATTACAGCTCATTACAGAAACCATCACATCTCAACAGAGAAACCATCACAGCTCAGCACATCACAGAAACAATCATAACTCAGCACATCACAGAAACCATCACAGCTCAGCACATCAGAGAGATCATCTCAGCTCAGCACATCACAGAAACCATCACACCTCATCACGTCACAGGGACCAACACAGCTCATCACAGAAACCATCACATCTCAACAGAGAAACCATCACAGCTCAGCACATCACAGAAACAATCATAACTCAGCACATCACAGAAACCATCACAGCTCAGCACATCACAGAAACCATCACACCTCATCACGTCACAGAGACCATTACAGCTCATTACAGAAACCATCACATCTCAACAGAGAAACCATCACAGCTCAGCACATCACAGAAACCATCACAGCGCATCACATTAGAGAGACCATCACAGCTCAGCACATCACAGAAACCATCACACCTCATCACGTCACAGAGACCATTACAGCTCATTACAGAAACCATCACATCTCAACAGAGAAACCATCACAGCTCAGCACATCACAGAAACAATCATAACTCAGCACATCACAGAAACCATCACAGCTCAGCACATCAGAGAGACCACCTCAGCTCAGCACATCACAGAAACCATCACAGCTCAGCACATCACAGAGAGCATCACAGCTTAGCACATTACAGCAACCATCACAGCTCAGCACGTCACAGAGATCATCACAGCTCAGTTTATCACAGAAACCATCACAGCTCAGCACATCAGAGAGATCATCTCAGCTCAGCACATCACAGAAACCATCACACCTCATCACGTCACAGGGACCAACACAGCTCATCACAGAAACCATCACATCTCAACAGAGAAACCATCACAGCTCAGCACATCACAGAAACAATCATAGCTCAGCACATCACAGAAACCATCACAGCTCAGCACATCACGGAAACCATCACAGCTCAGCACATCAGAGAGGCCCTCACATCACATCACAGATCCCATCACAGCTCATCACAGAAACCATCACAGTTCAGCACATCACAGAAACCATCACAGCTCATCACAAAAACCATCACAGGTTGGCACAGACAGCATCACAGCTCAGCACATCACAGAAACCATCACAGCTCAGCACATCACAGAAACCATCACAGCTCATCACATTACGAGACCATCACAGTTCTGCACATCACAGAGAACATCACAGTTGAGCACATCACAGAAACCATCACAGCGCATCACATTAGAGAGACCATCACAGCTCAGCACATCACAGAAACCATCACACCTCATCACGTCACAGAGACCATTACAGCTCATTACAGAAACCATCACATCTCAACAGAGAAACCATCACAGCTCAGCACATCACAGAAACAATCATAACTCAGCACATCACAGAAACCATCACAGCTCAGCACATCAGAGAGACCACCTCAGCTCAGCACATCACAGAAACCATCACAGCTCAGCACATCACAGAGAGCATCACAGCTTAGCACATTACAGCAACCATCACAGCTCAGCACGTCACAGAGATCATCACAGCTCAGTTTATCACAGAAACCATCACAGCTCAGCACATCAGAGAGATCATCTCAGCTCAGCACATCACAGAAACCATCACACCTCATCACGTCACAGGGACCAACACAGCTCATCACAGAAACCATCACATCTCAACAGAGAAACCATCACAGCTCAGCACATCACAGAAACAATCATAGCTCAGCACATCACAGAAACCATCACAGCTCAGCACATCACGGAAACCATCACAGCTCAGCACATCAGAGAGGCCCTCACATCACATCACAGATCCCATCACAGCTCATCACAGAAACCATCACAGTTCAGCACATCACAGAAACCATCACAGCTCATCACAAAAACCATCACAGGTTGGCACAGACACCATCACAGCTCAGCACATCACAGAAACCATCACAGCTCAGCACATCAGAGAAACCATCACAGCTCATCACATCACAGAGATCATCACATCTCAGCACATCACAGAAACCATCACAGCTCAGCACATCACAGAGAACATCATAGCACATCAGGGAAACCATCACAGCTCATCACAGAAACCATCACAGATCATCACAGAAACCATCACAGCTCAGCTCAGAAGCCATCGCAGCTCAGCACAGAAGCCATCGCAGCTCAACACATCACAGAAACACTCACAGCTCAGCACATCACAGAAACCATCACACCTCATCACGTCACAGAGACCATTACAGCTCATTACAGAAACCATCACATCTCAACAGAGAAACCATCACAGCTCAGCACATCACAGAAACAATCATAACTCAGCACATCACAGAAACCATCACAGCTCAGCACATCAGAGAGATCATCTCAGCTCAGCACATCACAGAAACCATCACACCTCATCACGTCACAGGGACCAACACAGCTCATCACAGAAACCATCACATCTCAACAGAGAAACCATCACAGCTCAGCACATCACAGAAACAATCATAACTCAGCACATCACAGAAACCATCACAGCTCAGCACATCACAGAAACCATCACACCTCATCACGTCACAGAGACCATTACAGCTCATTACAGAAACCATCACATCTCAACAGAGAAACCATCACAGCTCAGCACATCACAGAAACCATCACAGCGCATCACATTAGAGAGACCATCACAGCTCAGCACATCACAGAAACCATCACACCTCATCACGTCACAGAGACCATTACAGCTCATTACAGAAACCATCACATCTCAACAGAGAAACCATCACAGCTCAGCACATCACAGAAACAATCATAACTCAGCACATCACAGAAACCATCACAGCTCAGCACATCAGAGAGACCACCTCAGCTCAGCACATCACAGAAACCATCACAGCTCAGCACATCACAGAGAGCATCACAGCTTAGCACATTACAGCAACCATCACAGCTCAGCACGTCACAGAGATCATCACAGCTCAGTTTATCACAGAAACCATCACAGCTCAGCACATCAGAGAGATCATCTCAGCTCAGCACATCACAGAAACCATCACACCTCATCACGTCACAGGGACCAACACAGCTCATCACAGAAACCATCACATCTCAACAGAGAAACCATCACAGCTCAGCACATCACAGAAACAATCATAGCTCAGCACATCACAGAAACCATCACAGCTCAGCACATCACGGAAACCATCACAGCTCAGCACATCAGAGAGGCCCTCACATCACATCACAGATCCCATCACAGCTCATCACAGAAACCATCACAGTTCAGCACATCACAGAAACCATCACAGCTCATCACAAAAACCATCACAGGTTGGCACAGACAGCATCACAGCTCAGCACATCACAGAAACCATCACAGCTCAGCACATCACAGAAACCATCACAGCTCATCACATTACGAGACCATCACAGTTCTGCACATCACAGAGAACATCACAGTTGAGCACATCACAGAAACCATCACAGCGCATCACATTAGAGAGACCATCACAGCTCAGCACATCACAGAAACCATCAAACAACCTCATCACGTCACAGAGACCATTACAGCTCATTACAGAAACCATCACATCTCAACAGAGAAACCATCACAGCTCAGCACATCACAGAAACAATCATAACTCAGCACATCACAGAAACCATCACAGCTCAGCACATCAGAGAGACCACCTCAGCTCAGCACATCACAGAAACCATCACAGCTCAGCACATCACAGAGAGCATCACAGCTAGCACATTACAGCAACCATCACAGCTCAGCACGTCACAGAGATCATCACAGCTCAGTTTATCACAGAAACCATCACAGCTCAGCACATCAGAGAGATCATCTCAGCTCAGCACATCACAGAAACCATCACACCTCATCACGTCACAGGGACCAACACAGCTCATCACAGAAACCATCACATCTCAACAGAGAAACCATCACAGCTCAGCACATCACAGAAACAATCATAGCTCAGCACATCACAGAAACCATCACAGCTCAGCACATCACGGAAACCATCACAGCTCAGCACATCAGAGAGGCCCTCACATCACATCACAGATCCCATCACAGCTCATCACAGAAACCATCACAGTTCAGCACATCACAGAAACCATCACAGCTCATCACAAAAACCATCACAGGTTGGCACAGACACCATCACAGCTCAGCACATCACAGAAACCATCACAGCTCAGCACATCACAGAAACCATCACAGCTCATCACATTACGAGACCATCACAGTTCTGCACATCACAGAGAACATCACAGTTCAGCACATCACAGAAACCATCACAGCGCATCACATTAGAGAGACCATCACAGCTCAGCACATCACAGAAACCATCACACCTCATCACGTCACAGAGACCATTACAGCTCATTACAGAAACCATCACATCTCAACAGAGAAACCATCACAGCTCAGCACATCACAGAAACAATCATAACTCAGCACATCACAGAAACCATCACAGCTCAGCACATCAGAGAGACCACCTCAGCTCAGCACATCACAGAAACCATCACAGCTCAGCACATCACAGAGAGCATCACAGCTTAGCACATTACAGCAACCATCACAGCTCAGCACGTCACAGAGATCATCACAGCTCAGTTTAGCACAGAAACCATCACAGCTCAGCACATCAGAGAGATCATCTCAGCTCAGCACATCACAGAAACCATCACACCTCATTACGTCACAGGGACCAACACAGCTCATCACAGAAACCATCACATCTCAACAGAGAAACCATCACAGCTCAGCACATCACAGAAACAATCATAGCTCAGCACATCACAGAAACCATCACAGCTCAGCACATCACGGAAACCATCACAGCTCAGCACATCAGAGAGGCCCTCACATCACATCACAGATCCCATCACAGCTCATCACAGAAACCATCACAGTTCAGCACATCACAGAAACCATCACAGCTCATCACAAAAACCATCACAGGTTGGCACAGACACCATCACAGCTCAGCACATCACAGAAACCATCACAGCTCAGCACATCACAGAAACCATCACAGCTCATCACATTACGAGACCATCACAGTTCTGCACATCACAGAGAACATCACAGTTCAGCACATCACAGAAACCATCACAGCGCATCACATTAGAGAGACCATCACAGCTCAGCACATCACAGAAACCATCACACCTCATCACGTCACAGAGACCATTACAGCTCATTACAGAAACCATCACATCTCAACAGAGAAACCATCACAGCTCAGCACATCACAGAAACAATCATAACTCAGCACATCACAGAAACCATCACAGCTCAGCACATCAGAGAGACCACCTCAGCTCAGCACATCACAGTAACCATCACAGCTCAGCACATCACAGAGAGCATCACAGCTTAGCACATTACAGCAACCATCACAGCTCAGCACGTCACAGAGATCATCACAGCTCAGTTTATCACAGAAACCATCACAGCTCAGCACATCAGAGAGATCATCTCAGCTCAGCACATCACAGAAACCATCACACCTCATCACGTCACAGGGACCAACACAGCTCATCACAGAAACCATCACATCTCAACAGAGAAACCATCACAGCTCAGCACATCACAGAAACAATCATAGCTCAGCACATCACAGAAACCATCACAGCTCAGCACATTAGAGAGGCCCTCACATCACATCACAGATCCCATCACAGCTCATCACAGAAACCATCACAGTTCAGAACATCACAGAAACCATCACAGCTCATCACAAAAACCATCACAGGTTGGCACAGACACCATCACAGCTCAGCACATCACAGAAACCATCACAGCTCAGCACATCACAGAAACCATCACAGCTCATCACATTACGAGACCATCACAGTTCTGCACATCACAGAGAACATCACAGAAACCATCACAGCGCATCACATTAGAGAGACCATCACAGCTCAGCACATCACAGAAACCATCACACCTCATCACGTCACAGAGACCATTACAGGCTCATTACAGAAACCATCACATCTCAACAGAGAAACCATCACAGCTCAGCACATCACAGAAACAATCATAACTCAGCACATCACAGAAACCATCACAGCTCAGCACATCAGAGAGACCACCTCAGCTCAGCACATCACAGAAACCATCACAGCTCAGCACATCACAGAGAGCATCACAGCTTAGCACATTACAGCAACCATCACAGCTCAGCACGTCACAGAGATCATCACAGCTCAGTTTATCACAGAAACCATCACAGCTCAGCACATCAGAGAGATCATCTCAGCTCAGCACATCACAGAAACCATCACACCTCATCAGGTCACAGGGACCAACACAGCTCATCACAGAATCCATCACATCTCAACAGAGAAACCATCACAGCTCAGCAAATCACAGAAACAATCATAACTCAGCACATCACAGAAACCATCACAGCTCAGCACATCACGGAAACCATCACAGCTCAGCACATCAGAGAGGCCCTCACATCACATCACAGATCCCATCACAGCTCATCACAGAAACCATCACAGTTCAGCACATCACAGAAACCATCACAGCTCATCACAAAAACCATCACAGGTTGGCACAGACACCATCACAGCTCAGCACATCACAGAAACCATCACAGCTCAGCACATCACAGAAACCATCACAGCTCATCACATTACGAGACCATCACAGTTCTGCACATCACAGAGAACATCACAGCTCAGCACATCACAGAAACAATCATAACTCAGCACATCAAGGAAATCATCACAACTCAGCACACCACAGAGGCCATCAGAGCTCAGCACATCACTGAAACCATCAGAGCTCATCACATCACTGAGACCATCACAGCTCAGCACATCACAGAAACCATCACAGCTCAGCACATCACAGAAACAATCATAGCTCAGCACATCACAGAAACCATCACAGCTCAGCACATCAGAGAGACCACCTCAGCTCAGCACATCACAGAAACTATTACACCTCATTACGTCACAGAGGCCATTACAGATCATTACAGAAACCATCACATCTCAACAGAGAAACCATCACAGCTCAGCACATCACAGAAAGAATCATAACTCAGCACATCACAGAAACCATCACAGCTCAGCACATCACAGAAACCATCAGAGCTCAGCACATCACCGAGTCCATCACAGCTCAGCACATCACTGACACCATCACAGCTCATCACATCACAGAAACCATCACAGCTCAGCACATCACAGAAACCATCACAGCTCAGCGCATCACAGAGACCATCATAGCTCAGCGCATCACAGAGACCATCAAGTTCAGCACATCACAGAAACCATCACAGCGCATCACACCTGAGAGACCATCGACAGCTCAGCACATCACAGAATCCGTCACAGCTCAGAACATCACAGAAACAATCATAGCTCAGCACATCACAGAAACCATCACAGCTCAGCACATCAGAGAGACCACCTCAGCTCAGCACATCACAGAAACTATTACACCTCATTACGTCACAGAGACCATTACAGATCATTACAGAAACCATCACATCTCAACAGAGAAACCATCACAGCTCAGCACATCACAGAAACAATCATAACTCAGCACATCACAGAAACCATCACAGCTCAGCACATCACAGAAACCATCAGAGCTCAGCACATCACCGAGGCCATCACAGCTCAGCACATCACTGACACCATCACAGCTCATCACATCACAGAAACCATCACAGCTCAGCACATCACAGAAACCATCACAGCTCAGCGCATCACAGAGACCATCATAGCTCAGCGCATCACCGAGACCATCAAGTTCAGCACATCACAGAAACCATCACAGCGCATCACACCTGAGAGACCATCACAGCTCAGCACATCACAGAATCCGTCACAGCTCAGAACATCACAGAAGCCATTGCAGCTCAGCACATCACAGAAGCCATTGCAGCTCAGCACATCACAGACACCGTCACAACTCATCACGTCACAGAAGCCATCACATCTCAGCACATCACAGAGACCATCACATCTCAGTGCATCACAGAGACAATCACAGCTACGCACATCACAGAAACCATCACAGCACATCACAGAAACATTCATAACTCAGCACATCACAGCTCATCACATCACAGAAACCATCACAGCTCAGCGCATCACAGAGACCATCATAGCTCAGCGCATCACAGAGACAATCAAGTTCAGCACATCACAGAAACCATCACAGCGCATCACACCTGAGAGACCATCACAGATCAGCACATCACAGAATCCGTCACAGCTCAGAACATCACAGAAGCCATCGCAGCTCAGCACATCACAGACACCGTCACAACTCATCACGTCACAGAAGCCATCACAGCTCAGCACATCACAGACCATCACATCTCAGTGCATCACAGAGACCATCACAGCTACGCACATCACAGAAACCATCACAGCACATCACAGAAACATTCATAACTCAGCACATCACAGAAACCATCACAGCTCAGCACATCACAGAAACCATCACAGCTCAGCACATCACAGAGAGTATCACAGCTTAGCACATTACAACAACCATCACAGCTCAGCACATCACAGAGAATATCATAGCACATCAGAGAAACCATCACAGCTCATCACAGAAACCACCACAGATCATCACAGAAACCATCACAGCTCAGCTCAGAAGCCATCGCAGCTCAGCACAGAAACCATCACAGCTCAGCGCATCACAGAAACCATCGCAGCTCATCACAGAAACAGTCACAGCTCAGCACATCACAGAAACCATCACAGCTCAGCACATCACAGAAAGCATCACAGCTCAGCACTTCACAGCAACCATCACAGCTCAGCACATCACAGCGATCATCACAGCTCAGCACATCACAGAAACCATCACAGCTCAGCACATCAGAGAGACCACCTCAGCTCAGCACATCACAGAAACCATTACACCTCATTACGTCACAGAGACCATTACAGCTCATTACAGAAACCATCACATCTCAACAGAGAAACCATCACAGCTCAGCACATCACAGAAACAATCATAACTCAGCACATCACAGAAACCATCACAGCTCAGCACATCACGGAAACCATCACAGCTCAGCAGATCACAGACACCACACAGCTCATCAGAAAAACCATCACAGGTCGGCACAGAATCTATCACAGAAGCAATCATTACTCAGCACATCACAGAAACAATCAGAGCTCAGCACATCACAGAAACGATCACAGCTCAGCACATCACAGAAGCCATCAGAGCTCAGCACATCACCGAGGCCATCACAGCTCAACACATCACAGACACCATCACAGCTCATCACATCACAGAAACCATCACAGCTCAGCACATCACAGAAACCATCACAGCTCAGCGCATCACAGAGACCATCATAGCTCAGCGCATCACAGAGACCATCAAGTTCAGCACATCACAGAAACCATCACAGCGCATCACACCTGAGAGACCATCACAGCTCAGCACATCACAGAATCCGTCACAGCTCAGAACATCACATAAGCCATCGCAACTCAGCACATCACAGACACCGTCACAACTCATCACGTCACAGAAGCCATCACATCTCAGCACATCACAGAGACCATCACAGCTTAGCACATTACAGCAACCATCACAGCTCAGCACGTCACAGAGATCATCACAGCTCAGTTTATCACAGAAACCATCACAGCTCAGCACATCAGAGAGATCATCTCAGCTCAGCACATCACAGAAACCATCACACCTCATCACATCACAGGGACCAACACAGCTCATCACAGAAACCATCACATCTCAACAGAGAAACCATCACAGCTCAGCACATCACAGAAACAATCATAACTCAGCACATCACAGAAACCATCACAGCTCAGCACATCACGGAAACCATCACAGCTCAGCACATCAGAGAGGTCATCACATCACATCACAGATCCCATCACAGCTCATCACAGAAACCATCACAGTTCAGCACATCACAGAAACCATCACAGCTCATCACAAAAACCATCACAGGTTGGCACAGAATCCATCACAGCTCAGTACATCACAGAAACAATCATAACTCAGCACATCACAGAAACGATCACAGCTCAGCGCATCACAGAAACCATCAGAGCTCAGCACATCACCGAGGCCCTCACAGCTCAGCACATCACAGACACCATCACAGCTCAGCACATCACAGAAACCATCAAAGCTCAGCACATCACAGAAACCATCACAGTTCATCACATTACGAGACCATCACAGTTCTGCACATCACAGAGAACATCACAGTTCAGCACATCACAGAAACCATCACAGGACATCACAGAAACAGTCATAACTCAGCACATCACAGAAACCATCACAGCTCAGCACATCACAGAAACCATCACAGCTCAGCACATCACAGAGAGCATCACAGCTTAGCACATTACAGCAACCATCACAGCTCAGCACGTCACAGAGATCATCATAGCTCAGTTTATCACAGAAACCATCACAGCTCAGCACATCAGAGAGACCACCTCAGCTCAGCACATCACAGAAACTATTACACCTCATTACGTCACAGAGGCCATTACAGATCATTACAGAAACCATCACATCTCAACAGAGAAACCATCACAGCTCAGCACATCACAGAAACAATCATAACTCAGCACATCACAGAAACCATCACAGCTCAGCACATCACAGAAACCATCAGAGCTCAGCACATCACCGAGGCCATCACAGCTCAGCACATCACTGACACCAGCACAGCTCATCACATCACAGAAACCATCACAGCTCAGCACATCACAGAAACCATCACAGCTCAGCGCATCACAGAGACCATCATAGCTCAGCGCATCACAGAGACCATCAAGTTCAGCACATCACAGAAACCATCACAGCGCATCACACCTGAGAGACCATCACAGCTCAGCACATCACAGAATCCGTCACAGCTCAGAACATCACAGAAACAATCATAGCTCAGCACATCACAGAAACCATCACAGCTCAGCACATCAGAGAGACCACCTCAGCTCAGCACATCACAGAAACTATTACACCTCATTACGTCACAGAGACCATTACAGATCATTACAGAAACCATCACATCTCAACAGAGAAACCATCACAGCTCAGCACATCACAGAAACAATCATAACTCAGCACATCACAGAAACCATCACAGCTCAGCACATCACAGAAACCATCAGAGCTCAGCACATCACCGAGGCCATCACAGCTCAGCACATCACTGACACCATCACAGCTCATCACATCACAGAAACCATCACAGCTCAGCACATCACAGAAACCATCACAGCTCAGCGCATCACAGAGACCATCATAGCTCAGCGCATCACCGAGACCATCAAGTTCAGCACATCACAGAAACCATCACAGCGCATCACACCTGAGAGACCATCACAGCTCAGCACATCACAGAATCCGTCACAGCTCAGAACATCACAGAAGCCATTGCAGCTCAGCACATCACAGAAGCCATTGCAGCTCAGCACATCACAGACACCGTCACAACTCATCACGTCACAGAAGCCATCACATCTCAGCACATCACAGAGACCATCACATCTCAGTGCATCACAGAGACAATCACAGCTACGCACATCACAGAAACCATCACAGCACATCACAGAAACATTCATAACTCAGCACATCACAGCTCATCACATCACAGAAACCATCACAGCTCAGCGCATCACAGAGACCATCATAGCTCAGCGCATCACAGAGACAATCAAGTTCAGCACATCACAGAAACCATCACAGCGCATCACACCTGAGAGACCATCACAGATCAGCACATCACAGAATCCGTCACAGCTCAGAACATCACAGAAGCCATCGCAGCTCAGCACATCACAGACACCGTCACAACTCATCACGTCACAGAAGCCATCACAGCTCAGCACATCACAGACCATCACATCTCAGTGCATCACAGAGACCATCACAGCTACGCACATCACAGAAACCATCACAGCACATCACAGAAACATTCATAACTCAGCACATCACAGAAACCATCACAGCTCAGCACATCACAGAAACCATCACAGCTCAGCACATCACAGAGAGTATCACAGCTTAGCACATTACAACAACCATCACAGCTCAGCACATCACAGAGAATATCATAGCACATCAGAGAAACCATCACAGCTCATCACAGAAACCATCACACCTCATCACGTCACAGAGACCATTACAGCTCATTACAGAAACCATCACATCTCAACAGAGAAACCATCACAGCTCAGCACATCACAGAAACAATCATAACTCAGCACATCACAGAAACCATCACAGCTCAGCACATCAGAGAGATCATCTCAGCTCAGCACATCACAGAAACCATCACACCTCATCACGTCACAGGGACCAACACAGCTCATCACAGAAACCATCAGATCTCAACAGAGAAACCATCACAGCTCAGCACATCACAGAAACAATCATAACTCAGCACATCGCAGAAACCATCACAGCTCAGCACATCATGGAAACCATCACAGCTCAGCACATCAGAGAGGCCATCGCATCACATCACATCACAGATCCCATCACAGCTCATCACAGAAACCATCACAGTTCAGCACATCACAGAAACCATCACAGCTCATCACAAAAACCATCACAGGTTGGCACAGAATCCATCACAGCTCAGCACATCACAGTCACCATCACAGCTCAGCACATCACAGAAACCATCACAGCTCAGCACGTCACAGAAAACATCACAGCTCATCACATTACGAGACCATCACAGTTCTGCACATTACAGAGAACATCACAGTTCAGCACATCACAGAAACCATCACAGCGCATCACATTAGAGAGACCATCACAGCTCAGCACATCACAGAAACAATCATAACTCAGCACATCACAGAAACCATCACAACTCAGCACACTACAGAGGCCATCAGAGCTCAGCACCTCACTGAAACCATCACAGCTCAGCACATCACAGAAACAATCATAGCTCAGCACATCACAGAAACCATCACAGCTCAGCACATCACGGAAACCATCAGAACTCAGCACATCACAGAGGCCATCACAGCTCAGCACATCACAGACACCATCACAGCTCATCACATCACAGAAACCATCACAGCTCAGCACATCACAGAAACCATCACAGCTCATCACATCACAGAGATCATCACATCTCAGCACATCACAGAAACCATCACAGCTCAGCACATCAGAGAGACCACCTCAGCTCAGCACATCACAGAAACTATTACACCTCATTACGTCACAGAGACCATTACAGATCATTACAGAAACCATCACATCTCAACAGAGAAACCATCACAGCTCAGCACATCACAGAAACAATCATAACTCAGCACATCACAGAAACCATCACAGCTCAGCACATCACAGAAACCATCAGAGCTCAGCACATCACCGAGGCCATCACAGCTCAGCACATCACTGACACCATCACAGCTCATCACATCACGGAAACCATCACAGCTCAGCACATCACAGAAACCATCACAGCTCAGTGCATCACAGAGACCATCATAGCTCAGCGCATCACAGAGACCATCAAGTTCAGCACATCACAGAAACCATCACAGCGCATCACACCTGAGAGACCATCACAGCTCAGCACATCACAGAATCCGTCACAGCTCAGAACATCACAGAAGCCATTGCAGCTCAGCACATCACAGAAGCCATTGCAGCTCAGCACATCACAGACACCGTCACAACTCATCACGTCACAGAAGCCATCACATCTCAGCACATCACAGAGACCATCACATCTCAGTGCATCACAGAGACAATCACAGCTACGCACATCACAGAAACCATCACAGCACATCACAGAAACATTCATAACTCAGCACATCACAGCTCATCACATCACAGAAACCATCACAGCTCAGCGCATCACAGAGACCATCATAGCTCAGCGCATCACAGAGACAATCAAGTTCAGCACATCACAGAAACCATCACAGCGCATCACACCTGAGAGACCATCACAGATCAGCACATCACAGAATCCGTCACAGCTCAGAACATCACAGAAGCCATCGCAGCTCAGCACATCACAGACACCGTCACAACTCATCACGTCACAGAAGCCATCACAGCTCAGCACATCACAGACCATCACATCTCAGTGCATCACAGAGACCATCACAGCTACGCACATCACAGAAACCATCACAGCACATCACAGAAACATTCATAACTCAGCACATCACAGAAACCATCACAGCTCAGCACATCACAGAAACCATCACAGCTCAGCACATCACAGAGAGTATCACAGCTTAGCACATTACAACAACCATCACAGCTCAGCACATCAGAGAGACCACCTCAGCTCAGCACATCACAGAAACCATCACAGCTCAGCACATCACGGAAACCATCACAGCTCAGCAGATCACAGACACCACACAGCTCATCAGAAAAACCATCACAGGTCGGCACAGAATCTATCACAGAAGCAATCATTACTCAGCACATCACAGAAACAATAAGAGCTCAGCACATCACAGAAACGATCACAGCTCAGCACATCACAGAAACCATCAGAGCTCAGCACATCACCGAGGCCATCACAGCTCAGCACATCACTGACACCATCACAGCTCATCACATCACAGAAACCATCACAGCTCAGCACATCACAGAAACCATCACAGCTCAGCGCATCACAGAGACCGTCATAGCTCAGCGCATCACAGAGACCATCAAGTTCAGCACATCACAGAAACCATCACAGCGCATCACACCTGAGAGACCATCACAGCTCAGCACATCACAGAATCCGTCACAGCTCAGAACATCACAGAAGCCATTGCAGCTCAACACATCACAGAAGCCATTGCAGATCAGCACATCACAGACACCGTCACAACTCATCACGTCACAGAAGCCATCACATCTCAGCACATCACAGAGACCATCACATCTCAGTGCATCACAGAGACCATCACAGCTACGCACATCACAGAAACCATCACGGCACATCACAGAAACATTCATAACTCAGCACATCACAGAAACCATCACAGCTCAGCACATCACAGAAACCATCACAGCTCAGCGCATCACAGAGACCATCATAGCTCAGCGCATCACAGAGACAATCAAGTTCAGCACATCACAGAAACCATCACAGCGCATCACACGTGAGAGACCATCACAGATCAGCACATCACAGAATCCGTCACAGCTCAGAACATCACAGAAGCCATCGCAGCTCAGCACATCACAGACACCGTCACAACTCATCACGTCACAGAAGCCATCACAGCTCAGCACATCACAGAGACCATCACATCTCAGTGCATCACAGAGACCATCACAGCTACGCACATCACAGAAACCATCACAGCACATCACAGAAACATTCATAACTCAGCACATCACAGAAACCATCACAGCTCAGCACATCACAGAAACCATCACAGCTCAGCACATCACAGAGAGTATCACAGCTTAGCACATTACAGCAACCATCACAGCTCAGCACGTCACAGAGATCATCACAGCTCAGTTTATCACAGAAACCATCACAGCTCAGCACATCAGAGAGATCATCTCAGCTCAGCACATCACAGAAACCATCACACCTCATCACGTCACAGGGACCAACACAGCTCATCACAGAAACCATCACATCTCAACAGAGAAACCATCACAGCTCAGCACATCACAGAGAGTATCACAGCTTAGCACATTACAGCAACCATCACAGCTCAGCACGTCACAGAGATCATCACAGCTCAGTTTATCACAGAAACCATCACAGCTCAGCACATCAGAGAGATCATCTCAGCTCAGCACATCACAGAAACCATCACACCTCATCACGTCACAGGGACCAACACAGCTCATCACAGAAACCATCACATCTCAACAGAGAAACCATCACAGCTCAGCACATCACAGAAACAATCATAACTCAGCACATCGCAGAAACCATCACAGCTCAGCACATCACGGAAACCATCACAGCTCAGCACATCAGAGAGGCCATCACATCACATCACATCACAGATCCCATCACAGCTCATCACAGAAACCATCACAGTTCAGCACATCACAGAAACCATCACAGCTCATCACAAAAACCATCACAGGTTGGCACAGAATCCATCACAGCTCAGCACATCACAGAAACGATCACAGCTCAGCACATCACAGAAACCATCACGGCTCAGCACATCACCGAGGCCCTCACAGCTCAGCACATCAAAGACACCATCACAGCTCAGCACATCACAGAAACCATCACAGCTCAGCACATCACAGAAACCATCACAGCTCATCACATTACGTGACCATCACAGTTCTGCACATCACAGAGAACATCACAGTTCAGGACATCACAGAAACCATCACAGCGGATCACATTAGAGAGACCATCACAGCTCAGCACATCACAGAAACCATCACAGCTCATCACATCACAGAGATCATCTCTCAGCACATCACAGAAACCATCACAGCTCAGCACATCACAGAGAACATCATAGCACATCAGAGAAACCACCACAGCTCATCACAGAAACCATCACAGCTCAGCTCAGAAGCCATCGCAGCTCAGCACAGAAACCATCGCAGCTCAACACATCACAGAAACAATCATAGCTCAGCACATCACAAAAACAATCCCAGCTCAGCACATCATCGAAACCATCACAGCTCATCACATCACTGAGACCATCACAGCTCAGCACATCACAGAAACCATCACATCTCAGCATAAAATCCATCACGGCTCATCACAGAAACCATCACAGCTCAGCACATCACAGAGACCTTCACAGCTCATCACAGAAACCATCACAACTCAGCACAGAAACCATCACAGCTCAGCACATCACAGAAACAATCATAGCTCAGCACATCACAGAAACGATCACTGCTCAGCACATCACGGAAACAATCACAGCTCAGCACATCACAGAAACCATCACAGCTCATCACATCACGGAGATCATCACATCTCAGCACATCACAGAAACCATCACAGCTCAGCACATCACAGAGAATATCATAGCACATCAGAGAAACAATCACAGCTCATCACAGAAACCATCACAGATCATCACAGAAACCATCACAGTTCAGCTCAGAAGCCATCGCAGCTCAGCACAGAAACCATCACAGCTCAGCGCATCACAGAAACCATCGCAGCTCATCACAGAAACAGTCACAGCTCAGCACATCACAGAAAGCATCACAGCTCAGCACATCACAGCGATCATCACAGCTCAGCACATCACAGAAACCATCACAGCTCAGTACATCAGAGAGACCACCTCAGCTCAGCACATCACAGAAACTATTACACCTCATTACGTCACAGAGACCATTACAGCTCATTACAGAAACCATCACATCTCAACAGAGAAACCATCACAGCTCAGCACATCACAGAAACAATCATAACTCAGCATATCACAGAAACCATCACAGCTCAGCACATCACGGAAACCATCACAGCTCAGCAGATCACAGACACCACACAGCTCATCAGAAAAACCATCACAGGTCGGCTCAGAATCTATCACAGAAGCAATCATTGCTCAGCACATCACAGAAACAATCAGAGCTCAGCACATCACAGAAACGATCACAGCTCAGCACATCACAGAAACCATCACAGCTCAGCGCATCACAGAGACCATCATAGCTCAGCGCATCACAGAGACCATCAAGTTCAGCACATCACAGAAACCATCACAGCGCATCACACCTGAGAGACCATCACAGCTCAGCGCATCACAGAATCCGTCACAGCTCAGAACATCACAGAAGCCATCGCAACTCAGCACATCACAGACACCGTCACAACTCATCACGTCACAGAAGCTATCACAGCTCAGCACATCACAGAAACAATCATAACTCAGCACATCACAGAAACCATCACAGCTCAGCACATCACGGAAACCATCACAGCTCAGCACAACAGAGAGGCCATCACATCACATCACATCACAGATCCCATCACAGCTCATCACAGAAACCATCACAGTTCAGCACATCACAGAAACCATCACAGCTCATCACAAAAACCATCACAGGTTGGCACAGAATCCATCACAGCTCAGTACATCACAGAAACAATCATAACTCAGCACATCACAGAAACGATCACAGCTCAGCACATCACAGAAACCATCAGAGCTCAGCACATCACCGAGGCCCTCACAGCTCAGCACATCACAGACACCATCACAGCTCAGCACATCACAGAAACCATCAAAGCTCAGCACATCACAGAAACCATCACAGTTCATCACATTACGAGACCATCACAGTTCTGCACATCACAGAGAACATCACAGTTCAGCACATCACAGAAACCATCACAGGACATCACAGAAACAGTCATAACTCAGCACATCACAGAAACCATCACAGCTCAGCACATCACAGAAACCATCACAGCTCAGCACATCACAGAGAGCATCACAGCTTAGCACATTACAGCAACCATCACAGCTCAGCACGTCACAGAGATCATCACAGCTCAGTTTATCACAGAAACCATCACAGCTCAGCACATCAGAGAGATCATCTCAGCTCAGCACATCACAGAAACCATCACACCTCATCACATCACAGGGACCAACACAGCTCATCACAGAAACCATCACATCTCAACAGAGAAACCATCACAGCTCAGCACATCACAGAAACAATCATAACTCAGCACATCACAGAAACCATCACAGCTCAGCACATCACGGAAACCATCACAGCTCAGCACATCAGAGAGGTCATCACATCACATCACAGATCCCATCACAGCTCATCACAGAAACCATCACAGTTCAGCACATCACAGAAACCATCACAGCTCATCACAAAAACCATCACAGGTTGGCACAGAATCCATCACAGCTCAGTACATCACAGAAACAATCATAACTCAGCACATCACAGAAACGATCACAGCTCAGCGCATCACAGAAACCATCAGAGCTCAGCACATCACCGAGGCCCTCACAGCTCAGCACATCACAGACACCATCACAGCTCAGCACATCACAGAAACCATCAAAGCTCAGCACATCACAGAAACCATCACAGTTCATCACATTACGAGACCATCACAGTTCTGCACATCACAGAGAACATCATAGTTCAGCACATCACAGAAACCATCACAGGACATCACAGAAACAGTCATAACTCAGCACATCACAGAAACCATCACAGCTCAGCACATCACAGAAACCATCACAGCTCAGCACATCACAGAGAGCATCACAGCTTAGCACATTACAGCAACCATCACAGCTCAGCACGTCACAGAGATCATCATAGCTCAGTTTATCACAGAAACCATCACAGCTCAGCACATCAGAGAGACCACCTCAGCTCAGCACATCACAGAAACTATTACACCTCATTACGTCACAGAGGCCATTACAGATCATTACAGAAACCATCACATCTCAACAGAGAAACCATCACAGCTCAGCACATCACAGAAACAATCATAACTCAGCACATCACAGAAACCATCACAGCTCAGCACATCACAGAAACCATCAGAGCTCAGCACATCACCGAGGCCATCACAGCTCAGCACATCACTGACACCAGCACAGCTCATCACATCACAGAAACCATCACAGCTCAGCACATCACAGAAACCATCACAGCTCAGCGCATCACAGAGACCATCATAGCTCAGCGCATCACAGAGACCATCAAGTTCAGCACATCACAGAAACCATCACAGCGCATCACACCTGAGAGACCATCACAGCTCAGCACATCACAGAATCCGTCACAGCTCAGAACATCACAGAAACAATCATAGCTCAGCACATCACAGAAACCATCACAGCTCAGCACATCAGAGAGACCACCTCAGCTCAGCACATCACAGAAACTATTACACCTCATTACGTCACAGAGACCATTACAGATCATTACAGAAACCATCACATCTCAACAGAGAAACCATCACAGCTCAGCACATCACAGAAACAATCATAACTCAGCACATCACAGAAACCATCACAGCTCAGCACATCACAGAAACCATCAGAGCTCAGCACATCACCGAGGCCATCACAGCTCAGCACATCACTGACACCATCACAGCTCATCACATCACAGAAACCATCACAGCTCAGCACATCACAGAAACCATCACAGCTCAGCGCATCACAGAGACCATCATAGCTCAGCGCATCACCGAGACCATCAAGTTCAGCACATCACAGAAACCATCACAGCGCATCACACCTGAGAGACCATCACAGCTCAGCACATCACAGAATCCGTCACAGCTCAGAACATCACAGAAGCCATTGCAGCTCAGCACATCACAGAAGCCATTGCAGCTCAGCACATCACAGACACCGTCACAACTCATCACGTCACAGAAGCCATCACATCTCAGCACATCACAGAGACCATCACATCTCAGTGCATCACAGAGACAATCACAGCTACGCACATCACAGAAACCATCACAGCACATCACAGAAACATTCATAACTCAGCACATCACAGCTCATCACATCACAGAAACCATCACAGCTCAGCGCATCACAGAGACCATCATAGCTCAGCGCATCACAGAGACAATCAAGTTCAGCACATCACAGAAACCATCACAGCGCATCACACCTGAGAGACCATCACAGATCAGCACATCACAGAATCCGTCACAGCTCAGAACATCACAGAAGCCATCGCAGCTCAGCACATCACAGACACCGTCACAACTCATCACGTCACAGAAGCCATCACAGCTCAGCACATCACAGACCATCACATCTCAGTGCATCACAGAGACCATCACAGCTACGCACATCACAGAAACCATCACAGCACATCACAGAAACATTCATAACTCAGCACATCACAGAAACCATCACAGCTCAGCACATCACAGAAACCATCACAGCTCAGCACATCACAGAGAGTATCACAGCTTAGCACATTACAACAACCATCACAGCTCAGCACATCACAGAGAATATCATAGCACATCAGAGAAACCATCACAGCTCATCACAGAAACCATCACAGATCATCACAGAAACCATCACAGCTCAGCTCAGAAGCCATCACAGCTCAGCACAGAAACCATCACAGCTCAGCGCATCACAGAAGCCATCAGAGCTCAGCACATCACTGAGGCCATCACAGCTCAACACATCACAGACACCATCACAGCTCATCACATCACAGAAACCATCACAGCTCAGCACATCACAGAAACCATCACAGCTCAGCGCATCACAGAGACCATCATAGCTCAGCGCATCACAGAGACCATCAAGTTCAGCACATCACAGAAACCATCACAGCGCATCACACCTGAGAGACCATCACAGCTCAGCACATCACAGAATCCGTCACAGCTCAGAACATCACATAAGCCATCGCAACTCAGCACATCACAGACACCGTCACAACTCATCACGTCACAGAAGCCATCACATCTCAGCACATCACAGAGACCATCACAGCTTAGCACATTACAGCAACCATCACAGCTCAGCACGTCACAGAGATCATCACAGCTCAGTTTATCACAGAAACCATCACAGCTCAGCACATCAGAGAGATCATCTCAGCTCAGCACATCACAGAAACCATCACACCTCATCACATCACAGGGACCAACACAGCTCATCACAGAAACCATCACATCTCAACAGAGAAACCATCACAGCTCAGCACATCACAGAAACAATCATAACTCAGCACATCACAGAAACCATCACAGCTCAGCACATCACGGAAACCATCACAGCTCAGCACATCAGAGAGGTCATCACATCACATCACAGATCCCATCACAGCTCATCACAGAAACCATCACAGTTCAGCACATCACAGAAACCATCACAGCTCATCACAAAAACCATCACAGGTTGGCACAGAATCCATCACAGCTCAGTACATCACAGAAACAATCATAACTCAGCACATCACAGAAACGATCACAGCTCAGCGCATCACGGAAACCATCACAGCTCAGCAGATCACAGACACCACACAGCTCATCAGAAAAACCATCACAGGTCGGCACAGAATCTATCACAGAAGCAATCATTACTCAGCACATCACAGAAACAATCAGAGCTCAGCACATCACAGAAACGATCACAGCTCAGCACATCACAGAAGCCATCAGAGCTCAGTACATCACCGAGGCCATCACAGCTCAACACATCACAGACACCATCACAGCTCAGCGCATCACAGAGACCAACAAGTTCAGCACATCACAGAAACCATCACAGCGCATCACACCTGAGAGACCATCACAGCTCAGCACATCACTGAATCCGTCACAGCTCAGAACATCACAGAAGCCATCGCAGCTCAGCACATCACAGACACTGTCACAACTCATCACGTCACAGAAGCCATCACATCTCAGCACATCACAGAGACCATCACATCTCAGTGCATCGTAGAGACCATCACAGCTACGCACATCACAGAAACCATCACAGCACATCACAGAAACATTCATAACTCAGCACATCACAGAAACTATCACAGCTCAGCACATCACAGAGAGCATCACAGCTTAGCACATTACAGCAACCATCACAGCTCAGCACGTCACAGAGATCATCACAGCTCAGTTTATCACAGAAACCATCACAGCTCAGCACATCAGACAGATCATCTCAGCTCAGCACATCACAGAGACCATCACATCTCAGTGCATGATAGAGTCCATCACAGCTACGCACATCACAGAAACCATCACAGCACATCACAGAAACATTCATAACTCAGCACATCACAGAAACCATCACAGCTCAGCACATCACGGAAACCATCACAGCTCAACACATCACAGAGAGCATCACAGCTCAGTTTATCACAGAAACCATCGCAGCTCAGCACATCAGAGAGATCATCTCAGCTCAGCACATCACAGAAACCATCACACCTCATCACGTCACAGGGACCAACACAGCTCATCACAGAAACCATCACATCTCAACAGAGAAACCATCACAGCTCAGCACATCACAGAAACAATCATAACTCAGGACATCACAGAAACCATCACAGCTCAGCACATCACAGAAACCATCACAGCTCAGCACATCACAGAAACCATCACAGCTCATCACATCACAGAGATCATCACATCTCAGCACATCACAGAAACCATCACAGCTCAGCACATCACAGAGAATATCATAGCACATCAGAGAAACCATCACAGATCATCACAGAAACCATCACAGCTCAGCTCAGAAGCCATCGCAGCTCAGCACAGAAACCATCACAGCTCAGCGCATCACAGAAACCATCGCAGCTCATCACAGAAACAGTCACAGCTCAGCACATCATAGAAACCATCACATCTCAGTGCATCACAGAGACCATCACGGCTGCGCACATCACAGAAACCATCACAGGACATCACAGAAACAATCATAACTCAGCACATCACAGAAACCATCACAGCTCAGCACATCACAGAAACCATCACAGCTCAGCACATCACAGCGATCATCACAGCTCAGCACATCACAGAAACCATCACAGCTCAGCACATCAGAGAGACCACCTCAGCTCAGCACATCACAGAAACCATTGCACCTCATTACGTCACAGAGACCATTACAGCTCATTACAGAAACCATCACATCTCAACAGAGAAACCATCACAGCTCAGCACATCACAGAAACAATCATAACTCAGCACATCACAGAAACCATCACAGCTCAGCACATCACGGAAACCATCACAGCTCAGCAGATCACAGACACCACACAGCTCATCAGAAAAACCATCACAGGTCGGCACAGAATCTATCACAGAAGCAATCATTACTCAGCACATCACAGAAACAATCAGAGCTCAGCACATCACAGAAACGATCACAGCTCAGCACATCACAGAAGCCATCAGAGCTCAGTACATCACCGAGGCCATCACAGCTCAACACATCACAGACACCATCACAGCTCAGCGCATCACAGAGACCAACAAGTTCAGCACATCACAGAAACCATCACAGCGCATCACACCTGAGAGACCATCACAGCTCAGCACATCACTGAATCCGTCACAGCTCAGAACATCACAGAAGCCATCGCAGCTCAGCACATCACAGACACTGTCACAACTCATCACGTCACAGAAGCCATCACATCTCAGCACATCACAGAGACCATCACATCTCAGTGCATCGTAGAGACCATCACAGCTACGCACATCACAGAAACCATCACAGCACATCACAGAAACATTCATAACTCAGCACATCACAGAAACTATCACAGCTCAGCACATCACAGAGAGCATCACAGCTTAGCACATTACAGCAACCATCACAGCTCAGCACGTCACAGAGATCATCACAGCTCAGTTTATCACAGAAACCATCACAGCTCAGCACATCAGAGAGATCATCTCAGCTCAGCACATCACAGAAACCATCACACCTCATCACGTCACAGGGACCAACACAGCTCATCACAGAAACCATCACATCTCCAACAGAGAAACCACCACAGCTCAGCACATCACAGAAACAATCA
Organism: Mobula birostris; assembly: GCF_030028105.1. Lineage (NCBI taxonomy): Eukaryota > Metazoa > Chordata > Chondrichthyes > Myliobatiformes > Myliobatidae > Mobula > Mobula birostris. Next base: position 25,782 of record NW_027278195.1, read on the forward strand.
TAACTCAGCACATCACAGAAACCATCACAGCTCAGCACATCACAGAGAATATCATAGCACATCAGAGAAACCATCACAGCTCATCACAGAAACCATCACAGATCATCACAGAAACCATCACAGCTCAGCTCAGAAGCCATCGCAGCTCAGCACAGAAACCATCACAGCTCAGCGCATCACAGAAACCATCGCAGCTCATCACAGAAACAGTCACAGCTCAGCACATCATAGAAACCATCACATCTCAGTGCATCACAGAGTCCATCACGGCTACGCACATCACAGAAACCATCACAGGACATCACAGAAACAATCATAACTCAGCACATCACAGAAACCATCACAGCTCAGCACATCACAGAAACCATCACAGCTCAGCACATCACAGAAAGCATCACAGCTCAGCACATCACAGCAACCATCACAGCTCAGCACATCACAGTGATCATCACAGCTCAGCACATCACAGAAACCATCACAGCTCAGCACATCAGAGAGACCACCTCAGCTCAGCACATCACAGAAACCATTACACCTCATTACGTCACATAGACCATTACAGCTCATTACAGAAACCATCACATCTCAACAGAGAAACCATCACAGCTCAGCACATCACAGAAACAATCATAACTCAGCACATCACAGAAACCATCACAGCTCAGCACATCACGGAAACCATCACAGCTCAGCAGATCACAGACACCACACAGCTCATCAGAAAAACCATCACAGGTCGGCACAGAATCTATCACAGAAGCAATCATTACTCAGCACATCACAGAAACAATCAGAGCTCAGCACATCACAGAAACGATCACAGCTCAACACATCACAGACACCATCACAGCTCAGCGCATCACAGAGACCATCAAGTTCAGAACATCACAGAAACCATCACAGCGCATCACACCTGAGAGACCATCACAGCTCAGCACATCACAGAAACTATCACAGCTCAGCACATCACAGAGAGCATCACAGCTTAGCACATTACAGCAACCATCACAGCTCAGCACGTCACAGAGATCATCACAGCTCAGTTTATCACAGAAACCATCACAGCTCAGCACATCACAGAGATCATCTCAGCTCAGCACATCACAGAAACCATCACACCTCATCACGTCACAGGGACCAACACAGCTCATCACAGAAACCATCACATCTCAACAGAGAAACCATCACAGCTCAGCACATCACAGAAACAATCATAACTCAACACATCACAGAAACCATCACAGCTCAGCACATCACGGAAACCATCACAGCTCAGCACATCAGAGAGGCCATCACATCACATCACATCACAGATCCCATCACAGCTCATCACAGAAACCATCACAGTTCAGCACATCACAGAAACCATCACAGCTCATCACAAAAACTCACAGGTTGGCACAGAATCCATCACAGCTCAGCACATCACAGCAACAATCATAACTCAGCACATCACAGAAATGATCACAGCTCAGCACATCACAGAAACCATCAGAGATCAGCACATCACCGAGGCCCTCACAGCTCAGCACATCACAGACACCATCACAGCTCAGCACATCACAGAAACCATCAAAGCTCAGCACATCACAGAAACCATCACAGCTCATCACATTACGAGACCATCACAGTTCTGCACATCACAGAGAACATCACAGTTCAGCACATCACAGAAACCATCACAGGACATCACAGAAACAATCATAACTCAGCACATCACAGAAAACATCACAGCTCAGCACATCACAGCAACCATCACAGCTCATCACATTACGAGACCATCACAGTTCTGCACATCACAGAGAACATCACAGTTCAGCACATCACAGAAACCATCACAGGACATCACAGAAACAATCATAACTCAACACATCACAGAAACATCACAGCTCAGCACATCACAGAAACCATCACAGCTCAGCACATCACAGAGAGCATCACAGCTTAGCACTATTACAGCAACCATCACAGCTCAGCACGTCACAGAGATCATCACAGCTCAGTTTATCACAGAAACCATCACAGCTCAGCACATCAGAGAGATCATCTCAGCTCAGCACATCACAGAAACCATCACACTCACGTCACAGGGACCAACACAGCTCATCACAGAAACCATCACATCTCAACAGAGAAACCATCACAGCTCAGCACATCACAGAAACAATCATAACTCAGCACATCACAGAAACCATCACAGCTCAGCACATCACGGAAACCATCACAGCTCATCACAACAACCATCACAGGTTGGCACAGAATCCATCACAGCTCAGCGCATCACAGAAACAATCATAACTCAGCACATCACAGAAACGATCACAGCTCAGCACATCACAGAAACCATCACAGCTCAGCACATCACCGAGCCCCTCACAGCTCAGCACATCACAGACACTCATCACAGCTCAGCACATCACAGAAACCATCAAAGCTCAGCACCTCACAGAAACCAACACAGCTCATCACATTACGAGACCATCACAGTTCTGCACATCACAGAGAACATCACAGTTCAGCACATCACAGAAACCATCACAGGACATCACAGAAACAATCATAACTCAGCACATCACAGAAAGCATCACAGCTCAGCACATCACAGCAACCATCACAGCTCAGCACATCACAGCGATCATCACAGCTCAGCACATCACAGAAACCATAACAGCTCAGCACATCAGAGAGACCACCTCAGCTCAGCACATCACAGAAACCATCACAGCTCAGCACATCACGGAAACCATCACAGCTCAGCAGATCACAGACACCACACAGCTCATCAGAAAAACCATCACAGGTCGGCACAGAATCTATCACAGAAGCAATCATTACTCAGCACATCACAGAAACAATAAGAGCTCAGCACATCACAGAAACGATCACAGCTCAGCACATCACAGAAACCATCAGAGCTCAGCACATCACCGAGGCCATCACAGCTCAGCACATCACTGACACCATCACAGCTCATCACATCACAGAAACCATCACAGCTCAGCACATCACAGAAACCATCACAGCTCAGCGCATCACAGAGACCGTCATAGCTCAGCGCATCACAGAGACCATCAAGTTCAGCACATCACAGAAACCATCACAGCGCATCACACCTGAGAGACCATCACAGCTCAGCACATCACAGAATCCGTCACAGCTCAGAACATCACAGAAGCCATTGCAGCTCAACACATCACAGAAGCCATTGCAGATCAGCACGTCACAGACACCGTCACAACTCATCACGTCACAGAAGCCATCACATCTCAGCACATCACAGAGACCATCACATCTCAGTGCATCACAGAGACCATCACAGCTACGCACATCACAGAAACCATCACGGCACATCACAGAAACATTCATAACTCAGCACATCACAGAAACCATCACAGCTCAGCACATCACAGAAACCATCACAGCTCAGCGCATCACAGAGACCCATCATAGCTCAGCGCATCACAGAGACAATCAAGTTCAGCACATCACAGAAACCATCACAGCGCATCACACGTGAGAGACCATCACAGATCAGCACATCACAGAATCCGTCACAGCTCAGAACATCACAGAAGCCATCGCAGCTCAGCACATCACAGACACCGTCACAACTCATCACGTCACAGAAGCCATCACAGCTCAGCACATCACAGAGACCATCACATCTCAGTTGCGTCACAGAGACCATCACAGCTACGCACATCACAGAAACCATCACAGCACATCACAGAAACATTCATAACTCAGCACATCACAGAAACCATCACAGCTCAGCACATCACAGAAACCATCACAGCTCAGCACATCACAGAGAGTATCACAGCTTAGCACATTACAGCAACCATCACAGCTCAGCACGTCACAGAGATCATCACAGCTCAGTTTATCACAGAAACCATCACAGCTCAGCACATCAGAGAGATCATCTCAGCTCAGCACATCACAGAAACCATCACACCTCATCACGTCACAGGGACCAACACAGCTCATCACAGAAACCATCACATCTCAACAGAGAAACCATCACAGCTCAGCACATCACAGAGAGTATCACAGCTTAGCACATTACAGCAACCATCACAGCTCAGCACGTCACAGAGATCATCACAGCTCAGTTTATCACAGAAACCATCACAGCTCAGCACATCAGAGAGATCATCTCAGCTCAGCACATCACAGAAACCATCACACCTCATCACGTCACAGGGACCAACACAGCTCATCACAGAAACCATCACATCTCAACAGAGAAACCATCACAGCTCAGCACATCACAGAAACAATCATAACTCAGCACATCGCAGAAACCATCACAGCTCAGCACATCACGGAAACCATCACAGCTCAGCACATCAGAGAGGCCATCACATCACATCACATCACAGATCCCATCACAGCTCATCACAGAAACCATCACAGTTCAGCACATCACAGAAACCATCACAGCTCATCACAAAAACCATCACAGGTTGGCACAGAATCCATCACAGCTCAGCACATCACAGAAACGATCACAGCTCAGCACATCACAGAAACCATCACGGCTCAGCACATCACCGAGGCCCTCACAGCTCAGCACATCAAAGACACCATCACAGCTCAGCACATCACAGAAACCATCACAGCTCAGCACATCACAGAAACCATCACAGCTCATCACATTACGTGACCATCACAGTTCTGCACATCACAGAGAACATCACAGTTCAGGACATCACAGAAACCATCACAGCGGATCACATTAGAGAGACCATCACAGCTCAGCACATCACAGAAACCATCACAGCTCATCACATCACAGAGATCATCTCTCAGCACATCACAGAAACCATCACAGCTCAGCACATCACAGAGAACATCATAGCACATCAGAGAAACCACCACAGCTCATCACAGAAACCATCACAGCTCAGCTCAGAAGCCATCGCAGCTCAGCACAGAAACCATCGCAGCTCAACACATCACAGAAACAATCATAGCTCAGCACATCACAAAAACAATCCCAGCTCAGCACATCATCGAAACCATCACAGCTCATCACATCACTGAGACCATCACAGCTCAGCACATCACAGAAACCATCACATCTCAGCATAAAATCCATCACGGCTCATCACAGAAACCATCACAGCTCAGCACATCACAGAGACCTTCACAGCTCATCACAGAAACCATCACAACTCAGCACAGAAACCATCACAGCTCAGCACATCACAGAAACAATCATAGCTCAGCACATCACAGAAACGATCACTGCTCAGCACATCACGGAAACAATCACAGCTCAGCACATCACAGAAACCATCACAGCTCATCACATCACGGAGATCATCACATCTCAGCACATCACAGAAACCATCACAGCTCAGCACATCACAGAGAATATCATAGCACATCAGAGAAACAATCACAGCTCATCACAGAAACCATCACAGATCATCACAGAAACCATCACAGTTCAGCTCAGAAGCCATCGCAGCTCAGCACAGAAACCATCACAGCTCAGCGCATCACAGAAACCATCGCAGCTCATCACAGAAACAGTCACAGCTCAGCACATCACAGAAAGCATCACAGCTCAGCACATCACAGCGATCATCACAGCTCAGCACATCACAGAAACCATCACAGCTCAGTACATCAGAGAGACCACCTCAGCTCAGCACATCACAGAAACTATTACACCTCATTACGTCACAGAGACCATTACAGCTCATTACAGAAACCATCACATCTCAACAGAGAAACCATCACAGCTCAGCACATCACAGAAACAATCATAACTCAGCATATCACAGAAACCATCACAGCTCAGCACATCACGGAAACCATCACAGCTCAGCAGATCACAGACACCACACAGCTCATCAGAAAAACCATCACAGGTCGGCTCAGAATCTATCACAGAAGCAATCATTGCTCAGCACATCACAGAAACAATCAGAGCTCAGCACATCACAGAAACGATCACAGCTCAGCACATCACAGAAACCATCACAGCTCAGCGCATCACAGAGACCATCATAGCTCAGCGCATCACAGAGACCATCAAGTTCAGCACATCACAGAAACCATCACAGCGCATCACACCTGAGAGACCATCACAGCTCAGCGCATCACAGAATCCGTCACAGCTCAGAACATCACAGAAGCCATCGCAACTCAGCACATCACAGACACCGTCACAACTCATCACGTCACAGAAGCCATCACAGCTCAGCACATCACAGAAACAATCATAACTCAGCACATCACAGAAACCATCACAGCTCAGCACATCACAGAAACCATCACAGCTCAGCACATCAGAGAGGCCATCACATCACATCACATCACAGATCCCATCACAGCTCATCACAGAAACCATCACAGTTCAGCACATCACAGAAACCATCACAGCTCATCACAAAAACCATCACAGGTTGGCACAGAATCCATCACAGCTCAGTACATCACAGAAACAATCATAACTCAGCACATCACAGAAACGATCACAGCTCAGCACATCACAGAAACCATCAGAGCTCAGCACATCACCGAGGCCCTCACAGCTCAGCACATCACAGACACCATCACAGCTCAGCACATCACAGAAACCATCAAAGCTCAGCACATCACAGAAACCATCACAGTTCATCACATTACGAGACCATCACAGTTCTGCACATCACAGAGAACATCACAGTTCAGCACATCACAGAAACCATCACAGGACATCACAGAAACAGTCATAACTCAGCACATCACAGAAACCATCACAGCTCAGCACATCACAGAAACCATCACAGCTCAGCACATCACAGAGAGCATCACAGCTTAGCACATTACAGCAACCATCACAGCTCAGCACGTCACAGAGATCATCACAGCTCAGTTTATCACAGAAAGCATCACAGCTCAGCACATCAGAGAGATCATCTCAGCTCAGCACATCACAGAAACCATCACACCTCATCACGTCACAGGGACCAACACAGCTCATCACAGAAACCATCACATCTCAACAGAGAAACCATCACAGCTCAGTACATCACAGAAACAATCATAACTCAGCACATCACAGAAACCATCACAGCTCAGCACATCACGGAAACCATCACAGCTCAGCACATCAGAGAGGCCCTCACATCACATCACAGATCCCATCACAACTCATCACAGAAACCATCACAGTTCAGAACATCACAGAAACCATCACAGCTCATCACAAAAACCATCACAGGTTGGCACAGACACCATCACAGCTCAGCACATCACAGAAACCATCACAGCTCAGCACATCACAGAAACCATCACAGCGCATCACATTAGAGAGACCATCACAGCTCAGCACATCACAGAAACAATCATAACTCAGATCACGGAAATCATCACAACTCAGCACACCACAGAGGCCATCAGAGCTCAGCACATCACTGAAACCATCAGAGCTCATCACATCACTGAGACCATCACAGCTCAGCACATCACAGAAACCATCACAGCTCATCACATCACAGAGATCATCACATCTCAGCACATCACAGAAACCATCACAGCTCAGCACATCACAGAGAACATCATAGCACATCAGGGAAACCATCACAGCTCATCACAGAAACCATCACAGATCATCACAGAAACCATCACAGCTCAGCTCAAAAGCCATCGCAGCTCAGCACAGAAGCCATCGCAGCTCAACACATCACAGAAACACTCACAGCTCAGCACATCACAGAAACCATCACACCTCATCACGTCACAGAGACCATTACAGCTCATTACAGAAACCATCACATCTCAACAGAGAAACCATCACAGCTCAGCACATCACAGAAACAATCATAACTCAGCACATCACAGAAACCATCACAGCTCAGCACATCAGAGAGATCATCTCAGCTCAGCACATCACAGAAACCATCACACCTCATCACGTCACAGGGACCAACACAGCTCATCACAGAAACCATCACATCTCAACAGAGAAACCATCACAGCTCAGCACATCACAGAAAAAATCATAACTCAGCACATCACAGAAACCATCACAGCTCAGCACATCACAGAAACCATCACACCTCATCACGTCACAGAGACCATTACAGCTCATTACAGAAACCATCACATCTCAACAGAGAAACCATCACAGCTCAGCACATCACAGAAACCATCACAGCGCATCACATTAGAGAGACCATCACAGCTCAGCACATCACAGAAACCATCACACCTCATCACGTCACAGAGACCATTACAGCTCATTACAGAAACCATCACATCTCAACAGAGAAACCATCACAGCTCAGCACATCACAGAAACAATCATAACTCAGCACATCACAGAAACCATCACAGCTCAGCACATCAGAGAGACCACCTCAGCTCAGCACATCAAAGAAACCATCACAGCTCAGCACATCACAGAGAGCATCACAGCTTAGCACATTACAGCAACCATCACAGCTCAGCACGTCACAGAGATCATCACAGCTCAGTTTATCACAGAAACCATCACAGCTCAGCACATCAGAGAGATCATCTCAGCTCAGCACATCACAGAAACCATCACACCTCATCACGTCACAGGGACCAACACAGCTCATCACAGAAACCATCACATCTCAACAGAGAAACCATCACAGCTCAGCACATCACAGAAACAATCATAGCTCAGCACATCACAGAAACCATCACAGCTCAGCACATCACGGAAACCATCACAGCTCAGCACATCAGAGAGGCCCTCACATCACATCACAGATCCCATCACAGCTCATCACAGAAACCATCACAGTTCAGCACATCACAGAAACCATCACAGCTCATCACAAAAACCATCACAGGTTGGCACAGACAGCATCACAGCTCAGCACATCACAGAAACCATCACAGCTCAGCACATCACAGAAACCATCACAGCTCATCACATTACGAGACCATCACAGTTCTGCACATCACAGAGAACATCACAGTTCAGCACATCACAGAAACCATCACAGCGCATCACATTAGAGAGACCATCACAGCTCAGCACATCACAGAAACCATCACACCTCATCACGTCACAGAGACCATTACAGCTCATTACAGAAACCATCACATCTCAACAGAGAAACCATCACAGCTCAGCACATCACAGAAACAATCATAACTCAGCACATCACAGAAACCATCACAGCTCAGCACATCAGAGAGACCACCTCAGCTCAGCACATCACAGAAACCATCACAGCTCAGCACATCACAGAGAGCATCACAGCTTAGCACATTACAGCAACCATCACAGCTCAGCACGTCACAGAGATCATCACAGCTCAGTTTATCACAGAAACCATCACAGCTCAGCACATCAGAGAGATCATCTCAGCTCAGCACATCACAGAAACCATCACACCTCATCACGTCACAGGGACCAACACAGCTCATCACAGAAACCATCACATCTCAACAGAGAAACCATCACAGCTCAGCACATCACAGAAACAATCATAACTCAGCACATCACAGAAACCATCACAGCTCAGCACATCAGAGAGACCACCTCAGCTCAGCACATCAAAGAAACCATCACAGCTCAGCACATCACAGAGAGCATCACAGCTTAGCACATTACAGCAACCATCACAGCTCAGCACGTCACAGAGATCATCACAGCTCAGTTTATCACAGAAACCATCACAGCTCAGCACATCAGAGAGATCATCTCAGCTCAGCACATCACAGAAACCATCACACCTCATCACGTCACAGGGACCAACACAGCTCATCACAGAAACCATCACATCTCAACAGAGAAACCATCACAGCTCAGCACATCACAGAAACAATCATAGCTCAGCACATCACAGAAACCATCACAGCTCAGCACATCACGGAAACCATCACAGCTCAGCACATCAGAGAGGCCCTCACATCACATCACAGATCCCATCACAGCTCATCACAGAAACCATCACAGTTCAGCACATCACAGAAACCATCACAGCTCATCACAAAAACCATCACAGGTTGGCACAGACAGCATCACAGCTCAGCACATCACAGAAACCATCACAGCTCAGCACATCACAGAAACCATCACAGCTCATCACATTACGAGACCATCACAGTTCTGCACATCACAGAGAACATCACAGTTCAGCACATCACAGAAACCATCACAGCGCATCACATTAGAGAGACCATCACAGCTCAGCACATCACAGAAACCATCACACCTCATCACGTCACAGAGACCATTACAGCTCATTACAGAAACCATCACATCTCAACAGAGAAACCATCACAGCTCAGCACATCACAGAAACAATCATAACTCAGCACATCACAGAAACCATCACAGCTCAGCACATCAGAGAGACCACCTCAGCTCAGCACATCACAGAAACCATCACAGCTCAGCACATCACAGAGAGCATCACAGCTTAGCACATTACAGCAACCATCACAGCTCAGCACGTCACAGAGATCATCACAGCTCAGTTTAGCACAGAAACCATCACAGCTCAGCACATCAGAGAGATCATCTCAGCTCAGCACATCACAGAAACCATCACACCTCATCACGTCACAGGGACCAACACAGCTCATCACAGAAACCATCACATCTCAACAGAGAAACCATCACAGCTCAGCACATCACAGAAACAATCATAGCTCAGCACATCACAGAAACCATCACAGCTCAGCACATCACGGAAACCATCACAGCTCAGCACATCAGAGAGGCCCTCACATCACATCACAGATCCCATCACAGCTCATCACAGAAACCATCACAGTTCAGCACATCACAGAAACCATCACAGCTCATCACAAAAACCATCACAGGTTGGCACAGACACCATCACAGCTCAGCACATCACAGAAACCATCACAGCTCAGCACATCACAGAAACCATCACAGCTCATCACATTACGAGACCATCACAGTTCTGCACATCACAGAGAACATCACAGTTCAGCACATCACAGAAACCATCACAGCGCATCACATTAGAGAGACCATCACAGCTCAGCACATCACAGAAACCATCACACCTCATCACGTCACAGAGACCATTACAGCTCATTACAGAAACCATCACATCTCAACAGAGAAACCATCACAGCTCAGCACATCACAGAAACAATCATAACTCAGCACATCACAGAAACCATCACAGCTCAGCACATCAGAGAGACCACCTCAGCTCAGCACATCACAGAAACCATCACAGCTCAGCACATCACAGAGAGCATCACAGCTTAGCACATTACAGCAACCATCACAGCTCAGCACGTCACAGAGATCATCACAGCTCAGTTTAGCACAGAAACCATCACAGCTCAGCACATCAGAGAGATCATCTCAGCTCAGCACATCACAGAAACCATCACACCTCATTACGTCACAGGGACCAACACAGCTCATCACAGAAACCATCACATCTCAACAGAGAAACCATCACAGCTCAGCACATCACAGAAACAATCATAGCTCAGCACATCACAGAAACCATCACAGCTCAGCACATCACGGAAACCATCACAGCTCAGCACATCAGAGAGGCCCTCACATCACATCACAGATCCCATCACAGCTCATCACAGAAACCATCACAGTTCAGCACATCACAGAAACCATCACAGCTCATCACAAAAACCATCACAGGTTGGCACAGACACCATCACAGCTCAGCACATCACAGAAACCATCACAGCTCAGCACATCACAGAAACCATCACAGCTCAACACATTACGAGACCATCACAGTTCTGCACATCACAGAGAACATCACAGTTCAGCACATCACAGAAACCATCACAGCGCATCACATTAGAGAGACCATCACAGCTCAGCACATCACAGAAACCATCACACCTCATCACGTCACAGAGACCATTACAGCTCATTACAGAAACCATCACATCTCAACAGAGAAACCATCACAGCTCAGCACATCACAGAAACAATCATAACTCAGCACATCACAGAAACCATCACAGCTCAGCACATCAGAGAGACCACCTCAGCTCAGCACATCACAGTAACCATCACAGCTCAGCACATCACAGAGAGCATCACAGCTTAGCACATTACAGCAACCATCACAGCTCAGCACGTCACAGAGATCATCACAGCTCAGTTTATCACAGAAACCATCACAGCTCAGCACATCAGAGAGATCATCTCAGCTCAGCACATCACAGAAACCATCACACCTCATCACGTCACAGGGACCAACACAGCTCATCACAGAAACCATCACATCTCAACAGAGAAACCACCACAGCTCAGCACATCACAGAAACAATCATAACTCAGCACATCACAGAAACCATCACAGCTCAGCACATCACAGAGAATATCATAGCACATCAGAGAAACCATCACAGCTCATCACAGAAACCATCACAGATCATCACAGAAACCATCACAGCGCATCACATTAGAGAGACCATCACAGCTCAGCACATCACAGAAACCATCACACCTCATCACGTCACAGAGACCATTACAGCTCATTACAGAAACCATCACATCTCAACAGAGAAACCATCACAGCTCAGCACATCACAGAAACAATCATAACTCAGCACATCACAGAAACCATCACAGCTCAGCACATCAGAGAGACCACCTCAGCTCAGCACATCACAGAAACCATCACAGCTCAGCACATCACAGAGAGCATCACAGCTTAGCACATTACAGCAACCATCACAGCTCAGCACGTCACAGAGATCATCACAGCTCAGTTTATCACAGAAACCATCACAGCTCAGCACATCAGAGAGATCATCTCAGCTCAGCACATCACAGAAACCATCACACCTCATCAGGTCACAGGGACCAACACAGCTCATCACAGAATCCATCACATCTCAACAGAGAAACCATCACAGCTCAGCAAATCACAGAAACAATCATAACTCAGCACATCACAGAAACCATCACAGCTCAGCACATCACGGAAACCATCACAGCTCAGCACATCAGAGAGGCCCTCACATCACATCACAGATCCCATCACAGCTCATCACAGAAACCATCACAGTTCAGCACATCACAGAAACCATCACAGCTCATCACAAAAACCATCACAGGTTGGCACAGACACCATCACAGCTCAGCACATCACAGAAACCATCACAGCTCAGCACATCACAGAAACCATCACAGCTCATCACATTATGAGACCATCACAGTTCTGCACATCACAGAGAACATCACAGCTCAGCACATCACAGAAACAATCATAACTCAGCACATCAAGGAAATCATCACAACTCAGCACACCACAGAGGCCATCAGAGCTCAGCACATCACTGAAACCATCAGAGCTCATCACATCACTGAGACCATCACAGCTCAGCACATCACAGAAACCATCACAGCTCAGCACATCACAGAAACAATCATAGCTCAGCACATCACAGAAACCATCACAGCTCAGCACATCAGAGAGACCACCTCAGCTCAGCACATCACAGAAACTATTACACCTCATTACGTCACAGAGGCCATTACAGATCATTACAGAAACCATCACATCTCAACAGAGAAACCATCACAGCTCAGCACATCACAGAAAGAATCATAACTCAGCACATCACAGAAACCATCACAGCTCAGCACATCACAGAAACCATCAGAGCTCAGCACATCACCGAGGCCATCACAGCTCAGCACATCACTGACACCATCACAGCTCATCACATCACAGAAACCATCACAGCTCAGCACATCACAGAAACCATCACAGCTCAGCGCATCACAGAGACCATCATAGCTCAGCGCATCACAGAGACCATCAAGTTCAGCACATCACAGAAACCATCACAGCGCATCACACCTGAGAGACCATCACAGCTCAGCACATCACAGAATCCGTCACAGCTCAGAACATCACAGAAACAATCATAGCTCAGCACATCACAGAAACCATCACAGCTCAGCACATCAGAGAGACCACCTCAGCTCAGCACATCACAGAAACTATTACACCTCATTACGTCACAGAGACCATTACAGATCATTACAGAAACCATCACATCTCAACAGAGAAACCATCACAGCTCAGCACATCACAGAAACAATCATAACTCAGCACATCACAGAAACCATCACAGCTCAGCACATCACAGAAACCATCAGAGCTCAGCACATCACCGAGGCCATCACAGCTCAGCACATCACTGACACCATCACAGCTCATCACATCACAGAAACCATCACAGCTCAGCACATCACAGAAACCATCACAGCTCAGCGCATCACAGAGACCATCATAGCTCAGCGCATCACCGAGACCATCAAGTTCAGCACATCACAGAAACCATCACAGCGCATCACACCTGAGAGACCATCACAGCTCAGCACATCACAGAATCCGTCACAGCTCAGAACATCACAGAAGCCATTGCAGCTCAGCACATCACAGAAGCCATTGCAGCTCAGCACATCACAGACACCGTCACAACTCATCACGTCACAGAAGCCATCACATCTCAGCACATCACAGAGACCATCACATCTCAGTGCATCACAGAGACAATCACAGCTACGCACATCACAGAAACCATCACAGCACATCACAGAAACATTCATAACTCAGCACATCACAGCTCATCACATCACAGAAACCATCACAGCTCAGCGCATCACAGAGACCATCATAGCTCAGCGCATCACAGAGACAATCAAGTTCAGCACATCACAGAAACCATCACAGCGCATCACACCTGAGAGACCATCACAGATCAGCACATCACAGAATCCGTCACAGCTCAGAACATCACAGAAGCCATCGCAGCTCAGCACATCACAGACACCGTCACAACTCATCACGTCACAGAAGCCATCACAGCTCAGCACATCACAGACCATCACATCTCAGTGCATCACAGAGACCATCACAGCTACGCACATCACAGAAACCATCACAGCACATCACAGAAACATTCATAACTCAGCACATCACAGAAACCATCACAGCTCAGCACATCACAGAAACCATCACAGCTCAGCACATCACAGAGAGTATCACAGCTTAGCACATTACAACAACCATCACAGCTCAGCACATCACAGAGAATATCATAGCACATCAGAGAAACCATCACAGCTCATCACAGAAACCACCACAGATCATCACAGAAACCATCACAGCTCAGCTCAGAAGCCATCGCAGCTCAGCACAGAAACCATCACAGCTCAGCGCATCACAGAAACCATCGCAGCTCATCACAGAAACAGTCACAGCTCAGCACATCACAGAAACCATCACAGCTCAGCACATCACAGAAAGCATCACAGCTCAGCACTTCACAGCAACCATCACAGCTCAGCACATCACAGCGATCATCACAGCTCAGCACATCACAGAAACCATCACAGCTCAGCACATCAGAGAGACCACCTCAGCTCAGCACATCACAGAAACCATTACACCTCATTACGTCACAGAGACCATTACAGCTCATTACAGAAACCATCACATCTCAACAGAGAAACCATCACAGCTCAGCACATCACAGAAACAATCATAACTCAGCACATCACAGAAACCATCACAGCTCAGCACATCACGGAAACCATCACAGCTCAGCAGATCACAGACACCACACAGCTCATCAGAAAAACCATCACAGGTCGGCACAGAATCTATCACAGAAGCAATCATTACTCAGCACATCACAGAAACAATCAGAGCTCAGCACATCACAGAAACGATCACAGCTCAGCACATCACAGAAGCCATCAGAGCTCAGCACATCACCGAGGCCATCACAGCTCAACACATCACAGACACCATCACAGCTCATCACATCACAGAAACCATCACAGCTCAGCACATCACAGAAACCATCACAGCTCAGCGCATCACAGAGACCATCATAGCTCAGCGCATCACAGAGACCATCAAGTTCAGCACATCACAGAAACCATCACAGCGCATCACACCTGAGAGACCATCACAGCTCAGCACATCACAGAATCCGTCACAGCTCAGAACATCACATAAGCCATCGCAACTCAGCACATCACAGACACCGTCACAACTCATCACGTCACAGAAGCCATCACATCTCAGCACATCACAGAGACCATCACAGCTTAGCACATTACAGCAACCATCACAGCTCAGCACGTCACAGAGATCATCACAGCTCAGTTTATCACAGAAACCATCACAGCTCAGCACATCAGAGAGATCATCTCAGCTCAGCACATCACAGAAACCATCACACCTCATCACATCACAGGGACCAACACAGCTCATCACAGAAACCATCACATCTCAACAGAGAAACCATCACAGCTCAGCACATCACAGAAACAATCATAACTCAGCACATCACAGAAACCATCACAGCTCAGCACATCACGGAAACCATCACAGCTCAGCACATCAGAGAGGTCATCACATCACATCACAGATCCCATCACAGCTCATCACAGAAACCATCACAGTTCAGCACATCACAGAAACCATCACAGCTCATCACAAAAACCATCACAGGTTGGCACAGAATCCATCACAGCTCAGTACATCACAGAAACAATCATAACTCAGCACATCACAGAAACGATCACAGCTCAGCGCATCACAGAAACCATCAGAGCTCAGCACATCACCGAGGCCCTCACAGCTCAGCACATCACAGACACCATCACAGCTCAGCACATCACAGAAACCATCAAAGCTCAGCACATCACAGAAACCATCACAGTTCATCACATTACGAGACCATCACAGTTCTGCACATCACAGAGAACATCACAGTTCAGCACATCACAGAAACCATCACAGGACATCACAGAAACAGTCATAACTCAGCACATCACAGAAACCATCACAGCTCAGCACATCACAGAAACCATCACAGCTCAGCACATCACAGAGAGCATCACAGCTTAGCACATTACAGCAACCATCACAGCTCAGCACGTCACAGAGATCATCATAGCTCAGTTTATCACAGAAACCATCACAGCTCAGCACATCAGAGAGACCACCTCAGCTCAGCACATCACAGAAACTATTACACCTCATTACGTCACAGAGGCCATTACAGATCATTACAGAAACCATCACATCTCAACAGAGAAACCATCACAGCTCAGCACATCACAGAAACAATCATAACTCAGCACATCACAGAAACCATCACAGCTCAGCACATCACAGAAACCATCAGAGCTCAGCACATCACCGAGGCCATCACAGCTCAGCACATCACTGACACCAGCACAGCTCATCACATCACAGAAACCATCACAGCTCAGCACATCACAGAAACCATCACAGCTCAGCGCATCACAGAGACCATCATAGCTCAGCGCATCACAGAGACCATCAAGTTCAGCACATCACAGAAACCATCACAGCGCATCACACCTGAGAGACCATCACAGCTCAGCACATCACAGAATCCGTCACAGCTCAGAACATCACAGAAACAATCATAGCTCAGCACATCACAGAAACCATCACAGCTCAGCACATCAGAGAGACCACCTCAGCTCAGCACATCACAGAAACTATTACACCTCATTACGTCACAGAGACCATTACAGATCATTACAGAAACCATCACATCTCAACAGAGAAACCATCACAGCTCAGCACATCACAGAAACAATCATAACTCAGCACATCACAGAAACCATCACAGCTCAGCACATCACAGAAACCATCAGAGCTCAGCACATCACCGAGGCCATCACAGCTCAGCACATCACTGACACCATCACAGCTCATCACATCACAGAAACCATCACAGCTCAGCACATCACAGAAACCATCACAGCTCAGCGCATCACAGAGACCATCATAGCTCAGCGCATCACCGAGACCATCAAGTTCAGCACATCACAGAAACCATCACAGCGCATCACACCTGAGAGACCATCACAGCTCAGCACATCACAGAATCCGTCACAGCTCAGAACATCACAGAAGCCATTGCAGCTCAGCACATCACAGAAGCCATTGCAGCTCAGCACATCACAGACACCGTCACAACTCATCACGTCACAGAAGCCATCACATCTCAGCACATCACAGAGACCATCACATCTCAGTGCATCACAGAGACAATCACAGCTACGCACATCACAGAAACCATCACAGCACATCACAGAAACATTCATAACTCAGCACATCACAGCTCATCACATCACAGAAACCATCACAGCTCAGCGCATCACAGAGACCATCATAGCTCAGCGCATCACAGAGACAATCAAGTTCAGCACATCACAGAAACCATCACAGCGCATCACACCTGAGAGACCATCACAGATCAGCACATCACAGAATCCGTCACAGCTCAGAACATCACAGAAGCCATCGCAGCTCAGCACATCACAGACACCGTCACAACTCATCACGTCACAGAAGCCATCACAGCTCAGCACATCACAGACCATCACATCTCAGTGCATCACAGAGACCATCACAGCTACGCACATCACAGAAACCATCACAGCACATCACAGAAACATTCATAACTCAGCACATCACAGAAACCATCACAGCTCAGCACATCACAGAAACCATCACAGCTCAGCACATCACAGAGAGTATCACAGCTTAGCACATTACAACAACCATCACAGCTCAGCACATCACAGAGAATATCATAGCACATCAGAGAAACCATCACAGCTCATCACAGAAACCATCACACCTCATCACGTCACAGAGACCATTACAGCTCATTACAGAAACCATCACATCTCAACAGAGAAACCATCACAGCTCAGCACATCACAGAAACAATCATAACTCAGCACATCACAGAAACCATCACAGCTCAGCACATCAGAGAGATCATCTCAGCTCAGCACATCACAGAAACCATCACACCTCATCACGTCACAGGGACCAACACAGCTCATCACAGAAACCATCACATCTCAACAGAGAAACCATCACAGCTCAGCACATCACAGAAACAATCATAACTCAGCACATCGCAGAAACCATCACAGCTCAGCACATCATGGAAACCATCACAGCTCAGCACATCAGAGAGGCCATCGCATCACATCACATCACAGATCCCATCACAGCTCATCACAGAAACCATCACAGTTCAGCACATCACAGAAACCATCACAGCTCATCACAAAAACCATCACAGGTTGGCACAGAATCCATCACAGCTCAGCACATCACAGTCACCATCACAGCTCAGCACATCACAGAAACCATCACAGCTCAGCACGTCACAGAAAACATCACAGCTCATCACATTACGAGACCATCACAGTTCTGCACATTACAGAGAACATCACAGTTCAGCACATCACAGAAACCATCACAGCGCATCACATTAGACAGACCATCACAGCTCAGCACATCACAGAAACAATCATAACTCAGCACATCACAGAAACCATCACAACTCAGCACACTACAGAGGCCATCAGAGCTCAGCACCTCACTGAAACCATCACAGCTCAGCACATCACAGAAACAATCATAGCTCAGCACATCACAGAAACCATCACAGCTCAGCACATCACGGAAACCATCAGAACTCAGCACATCACAGAGGCCATCACAGCTCAGCACATCACAGACACCATCACAGCTCATCACATCACAGAAACCATCACAGCTCAGCACATCACAGAAACCATCACAGCTCATCACATCACAGAGATCATCACATCTCAGCACATCACAGAAACCATCACAGCTCAGCACATCACAGAGAACATCATAGCACATCAGAGAAACCATCACAGCTCAGCACATCACAGAGACCATCATAGCTCAGCGCATCACAGAGACAATCAAGTTCAGCACATCACAGAAACCATCACAGCGCATCACACCTGAGAGACCATCACAGCTCAGCACATCACAGAAACCATCACAGCTCAGCACATCACAGAAACAATCATAGCTCAGCACATCACAGAAACCATCACAGCTCAGCACATCAGAGAGACCACCTCAGCTCAGCACATCACAGAAAGTATTACACCTCATTACGTCACAGAGACCATTACAGATCATTACAGAAACCATCACATCTCAACAGAGAAACCATCACAGCTCAGCACATCACAGAAACAATCATAACTCAGCACATCACAGAAACCATCACAGCTCAGCACATCACAGAAACCATCAGAGCTCAGCACATCACCGAGGCCATCACAGCTCAGCACATCACTGACACCATCACAGCTCATCACATCACGGAAACCATCACAGCTCAGCACATCACAGAAACCATCACAGCTCAGTGCATCACAGAGACCATCATAGCTCAGCGCATCACAGAGACCATCAAGTTCAGCACATCACAGAAACCATCACAGCGCATCACACCTGAGAGACCATCACAGCTCAGCACATCACAGAATCCGTCACAGCTCAGAACATCACAGAAGCCATTGCAGCTCAGCACATCACAGAAGCCATTGCAGCTCAGCACATCACAGACACCGTCACAACTCATCACGTCACAGAAGCCATCACATCTCAGCACATCACAGAGACCATCACATCTCAGTGCATCACAGAGACAATCACAGCTACGCACATCACAGAAACCATCACAGCACATCACAGAAACATTCATAACTCAGCACATCACAGCTCATCACATCACAGAAACCATCACAGCTCAGCGCATCACAGAGACCATCATAGCTCAGCGCATCACAGAGACAATCAAGTTCAGCACATCACAGAAACCATCACAGCGCATCACACCTGAGAGACCATCACAGATCAGCACATCACAGAATCCGTCACAGCTCAGAACATCACAGAAGCCATCGCAGCTCAGCACATCACAGACACCGTCACAACTCATCACGTCACAGAAGCCATCACAGCTCAGCACATCACAGACCATCACATCTCAGTGCATCACAGAGACCATCACAGCTACGCACATCACAGAAACCATCACAGCACATCACAGAAACATTCATAACTCAGCACATCACAGAAACCATCACAGCTCAGCACATCACAGAAACCATCACAACTCAGCACATCACAGAGAGTATCACAGCTTAGCACATTACAACAACCATCACAGCTACGCACATCACAGAAACCATCACAGCACATCACAGAAACATTCATAACTCAGCACATCACAGAAACCATCACAGCTCAGCACATCACAGAAACCATCACAACTCAGCACATCACAGAGAGTATCACAGCTTAGCACATTACAACAACCATCACAGCTCAGCACATCACAGAGAATATCATAGCACATCAGAGAAACCATCACAGCTCATCACAGAAACCATCACAGATCATCACAGAAACCATCACAGCTCAGCTCAAAAGCCATCGCAGCTCAGCACAGAAACCATCACAGCTCAGCGCATCACAGAAACCATCGCAGCTCATCACAGAAACAGTCACAGCTCAGCACATCACAGAAACCATCACAGCTCAGCACATCACAGAAAGCATCACAGCTCAGCACTTCACAGCAACCATCACAGCTCAGCACATCACAGCGATCATCACAGCTCAGCACATCACAGAAACCATCACAGCTCATCACATCAGAGAGACCACCTCAGCTCAGCACATCACAGAAACTATTACACCTCATTACGTCACAGAGACCATTACAGCTCATTACAGAAACCATCACATCTCAACAGAGAAACCATCACAGCTCAGCACATCACAGAAACAATCATAACTCAGCACATCACAGAAACCATCACAGCTCAGCACATCACGGAAACCATCACAGCTCAGCAGATCACAGACACCACACAGCTCATCAGAAAAACCATCACAGGTCGGCACAGAATCTATCACAGAAGCAATCATTACTCAGCACATCACAGAAACAATCAGAGCTCAGCACATCACAGAAACGATCACAGCTCAGCACATCACAGAAGCCATCAGAGCTCAGCACATCACTGAGGCCATCACAGCTCAACACATCACAGACACCATCACAGCTCATCACATCACAGAAACCATCACAGCTCAGCACATCACAGAAACCATCACAGCTCAGCGCATCACAGAGACCATCATAGCTCAGCGCATCACAGAGACCATCAAGTTCAGCACATCACAGAAACCATCACAGCGCATCACACCTGAGAGACCATCACAGCTCAGCACATCACAGAATCCGTCACAGCTCAGAACATCACATAAGCCATCGCAACTCAGCACATCACAGACACCGTCACAACTCATCACGTCACAGAAGCCATCACATCTCAGCACATCACAGAGACCATCACAGCTTAGCACATTACAGCAACCATCACAGCTCAGCACGTCACAGAGATCATCACAGCTCAGTTTATCACAGAAACCATCACAGCTCAGCACATCAGAGAGATCATCTCAGCTCAGCACATCACAGAAACCATCACACCTCATCACATCACAGGGACCAACACAGCTCATCACAGAAACCATCACATCTCAACAGAGAAACCATCACAGCTCAGCACATCACAGAAACAATCATAACTCAGCACATCACAGAAACCATCACAGCTCAGCACACCACGGAAACCATCACAGCTCAGCACATCAGAGAGGTCATCACATCACATCACAGATCCCATCACAGCTCATCACAGAAACCATCACAGTTCAGCACATCACAGAAACCATCACAGCTCATCACAAAAACCATCACAGGTTGGCACAGAATCCATCACAGCTCAGTACATCACAGAAACAATCATAACTCAGCACATCACAGAAACGATCACAGCTCAGCGCATCACAGAAACCATCAGAGCTCAGCACATCACCGAGGCCCTCACAGCTCAGCACATCACAGACACCATCACAGCTCAGCACATCACAGAAACCATCAAAGCTCAGCACATCACAGAAACCATCACAGTTCATCACATTACGAGACCATCACAGTTCTGCACATCACAGAGAACATCACAGTTCAGCACATCACAGAAACCATCACAGGACATCACAGAAACAGTCATAACTCAGCACATCACAGAAACCATCACAGCTCAGCACATCACAGAAACCATCACAGCTCAGCACATCACAGAGAGC
Source organism: Mobula birostris (assembly GCF_030028105.1). NCBI lineage: Eukaryota > Metazoa > Chordata > Chondrichthyes > Myliobatiformes > Myliobatidae > Mobula > Mobula birostris. The sequence continues at coordinate 48,815 of NW_027278195.1, forward strand.
ATCACAGCTTAGCACATTACAGCAACCATCACAGCTCAGCACGTCACAGAGATCATCATAGCTCAGTTTATCACAGAAACCATCACAGCTCAGCACATCAGAGAGATCATCTCAGCTCAGCACATCACAGAAACCATCACACCTCATCACGTCACAGGGACCAACACAGCTCATCACAGAAACCATCACATCTCAACAGAGAAACCATCACAGCTCAGCACATCACAGAAACAATCATAACTCAGCACATCACAGAAACCATCACAGCTCAGCACATCACGGAAACCATCACAGCTCAGCACATCAGAGAGGCCCTCACATCACATCACAGATCCCATCACAGCTCATCACAGAAACCATCACAGTTCAGCACATCACAGAAACCATCACAGCTCATCACAAAAACCATCACAGGTTGGCACAGACACCATCACAGCTCAGCACATCACAGAAACCATCACAGCTCAGCACATCACAGAAACCATCACAGCGCATCACATTAGAGAGACCATCACAGCTCAGCACATCACAGAAACAATCATAACTCAGCACATCACGGAAATCATCACAACTCAGCACACCACAGAGGCCATCAGAGCTAAGCACATCACTGAAACCATCAGAGCTCATCACATCACTGAGACCATCACAGCTCAGCACATCACAGAAACCATCACAGCTCAGCACATCACAGAAACAATCATAGCTCAGCACATCACAGAAACCATCACAGCTCAGCACATCACAGAAACCATCACAGCTCATCACATCACAGAGATCATCACATCTCAGCACATCACAGAAACCATCACAGCTCAGCACATCACAGAGAACATCATAGCACATCAGAGAAACCATCACAGCTCATCACAGAAACCATCACAGATCATCACAGAAACCATCACAGCTCAGCTCAGAAGCCATCGCAGCTCAGCACAGAAACCATCGCAGCTCAACACATCACAGAAACAATCATAGCTCAGCACATCACAAAAACAATCGCAGCTCAGCACATCACAGAAACCATCACACCTCATCACGTCACAGAGACCATTACAGCTCATTACAGAAACCATCACATCTCAACAGAGAAACCATCACAGCTCAGCACATCACAGAAACAATCATAACTCAGCACATCACAGAAACCATCACAGCTCAGCACATCAGAGAGACCACCTCAGCTCAGCACATCACAGAAACCATCACAGCTCAGCACATCACAGAGAGCATCACAGCTTAGCACATTACAGCAACCATCACAGCTCAGCACGTCACAGAGATCATCACAGCTCAGTTTATCACAGAAACCATCACAGCTCAGCACATCACGGAAACCATCACATCTCAACAGAGAAACCATCACAGCTCAGCCCATCACAGCTCAGCACATCACAGAAACAATCATAACTCAGCACATCACAGAAACCATCACAGCTCAGCACATCACGGAAACCATCACAGCTCAGCACATCAGAGAGGCCCTCACATCACATCACAGATCCCATCACAGCTCATCACAGAAACCATCACAGTTCAGCACATCACAGAAACCATCACAGCTCATCACAAAAACCATCACAGGTTGGCACAGACACCATCACAGCTCAGCACATGACAGAAACCATCACAGCTCAGCACATCACAGAAACCATCACAGCTCATCACATTACGAGACCATCACAGTTCTGCACATCACAGTGAACATCACAGTTCAGCACATCACAGAAACCATCACAGCGCATCACATTAGAGAGACCATCACAGCTCAGCACATCACAGAAACAATCATAACTCAGCACATCACGGTAATCATCACAACTCAGCACACCACAGAGGCCATCAGAGCTCAGCACATCACTGAAACCATCAGAGCTCATCACGTCACTGAGACCATCACAGCTCAGCACATCACAGAAACCATCACAGCTCAGCACATCACAGAAACAATCATAGCTCAGCACATCACAGAAACCATCACAGCTCAGCACATCACAGAAACCATCACAGCTCATCACATCACAGAGATCATCACATCTCAGCACATCACAGAAACCATCACAGCTCAGCACATCACAGAGAACATCATAGCACATCAGAGAAACCATCACAGCTCATCACAGAAACCATCACAGATCATCACAGAAACCATCACAGAAACCATCACAGCGCATCACATTAGAGAGACCATCACAGCTCAGCACATCACAGAAACAATCATAACTCAGCACATCACGGAAATCATCACAACTCAGCACACCACAGAGGCCATCAGAGCTCAGCACATCACTGAAACCATCAGAGCTCATCACGTCACAGGGACCAACACAGCTTATCACAGAAACCATCACATCTCAACAGAGAAACCATCACAGCTCAGCACATCACAGAAACAATCATAACTCAGCACATCACAGAAACCATCACAACTCAGCACATCACAGAAACCATCACACCTCATCACGTCACAGAGACCATTACAGCTCATTACAGAAACCATCACATCTCAACAGAGAAACCATCACAGCTCAGCACATCACAGAAACAATCATAACTCAGCACATCACAGAAACCATCACAGCTCAGCACATCAGAGAGATCATCTCAGTTCAGCACATCACAGAAACCATCACACCTCATCACGTCACAGGGACCAACACAGCTCATCACAGAAACCATCACATCTCAACAGAGAAACCATCACAGCTCAGCACATCACAGAAACAATCATAACTCAGCACATCGCAGAAACCATCACAGCTCAGCACATCACGGAAACCATCACAGCTCAGCACATCAGAGAGGCCATCACATCACAGATCCCATCACAGCTCATCACAGAAACTATCACAGTTCAGCACATCACAGAAACCATCACAGTTCATCACAAAAACCATCACAGGTTGGCACAGAATCCATCACAGCTCAGCACATCACAGTCACCATCACAGCTCAGCACATCACAGAAACCATCACAGCTCAGCACATCACAGAAAACATCACAGCTCATCACATTATGAGACCATCACAGTTCTGCACATTACAGAGAACATCACAGTTCAGCACATCACAGAAACCATCACAGCGCATCACATTAGAGAGACCATCACAGCTCAGCACATCACAGAAACAATCATAACTCAGCACATCACAGAAACCATCACAACTCAGCACACCACAGAGGCCATCAGAGCTCAGCACATCACTGAAACCATCACAGCTGAGCACATCACAGAAACAATCATAGCTCAGCACATCACAGAAACCATCACAGCTCAGCACATCACGGAAACCATCACAACTCAGCACATCACAGAGGCCATCACAGCTCAGCACATCACAGACACCATCACAGCTCATCACATCACAGAAACCATCACAGCTCAGCACATCACAGAAACCATCACAGCTCATCACATCACAGAGATCATCACATCTCAGCACATCACAGAAACCATCACAGCTCAGCACATCACAGAGAACATCATAGCACATCAGAGAAACCATCACAGCTCATCACAGAAACCATCACAGATCATCACAGAAACCATCACAGCTCACCTCAGAAGCCATCGCAGCTCAGCACAGAAACCATCGCAGCTCAACACATCACAGAAACAATCATAGCTCAGCACATCACAAAAACAATCACAGCTCAGCACATCATCGAAACCATCACAGCTCAGCACATCACAGAGGCCATCACTGCTCAGCACACCACAGACAGCATCACAGCACAGCACATCACAGAAACCATTACAGCACATCACCGAAACCATCACTGCTCAGCACATCACAGTGACCATCACAGCTCAGCACATCACAGAGAACATCACAGCACATCACAGAAACCATCACACCTCAGCACATCACAGAGACAATCACAGCTCAGCACATCACAGAGACCATCACAGCTCATCACAGAAACTATCACAGCTCATCACAGTACAGCATATCACAGAAATCATCACAGGGACCATCACAAGTGAGCACATCACAGAGACCATCGCAGCTCAGCACATCACAGAGACCATCACAGCTCAGCACATCACTGAAACGATCTAGGTAAATTGAAGAGATTGAAGGCAGATAAATCCCCGGGGCCAGATGGTCTGCATCCCAGGGTGTTTAAGGAAGTAGCCCAAGAAATAGTGGATGCATTAGTGATAATTTTTCAAAACTTGTTAGATTCTGGACTAGTTCCTGAGGATTGGAGGGTGGCTAATGTAACTCCACTTTTTTAAAAAGGAGGGAGAGAGAAACTGGGGAATTATAGACCGGTTAGCCTAACGTCGGTGGTGGGGAAACTGCTGGAGTCAGTTATCAAGGATGTGATAACAGCACATTTGGAAAGCGGTGAAATGATCGGACAAAGTCAGCATGGATTTGTGAAAGGAAAATCATGTCTGACGAATCTCATAGAATTTTTTGAGGATGTAACTAGTAGAGTGGATAGGGGAGAACCAGTGGATGTGGTATATTTGGATTTTCAGAAGGCTTTTGACAAGGTCCCACACAGGAGATTAGTGTGCAAACTTAAAGCACACGGTATTGGGGGTAAGGTATTGGTGTGGGTGGAGAGTTGGTTAGCAGACAGGAAGAAAAGAGTGGGAATAAACGGGACCTTTTCAGAATGGCAGGTGGTGACTAGTGGGGTACCACAAGGCTCAGTGCTGGGACCCCAGTTGTTTACAATATATATTAATGACTTGGATGAGGGAATTAAATGCAGCATCTCCAAGTTTGCGGATGACACGAAGCTGGGTGGCAGTGTTAGCTGTGAGGAGGATGCTAAGAGGATGCAGGGTGACTTGGATAGGTTGGGTGAGTGGACAAATTTATGGCAGATGCAATTTAATGTGGATAAATTTGAAGTTATCCACTTTGGTGGCAAAAATAGGAAAATAGATTATTATCTGAATGGTGGCCGATTAGGAAAAGGGGAGGTGCAACGAGACCTGGGTGTCATTATACACCAGTCATTGAAAGTGGGCATGCAGGTACAGCAGGCGGTGAAAAAGGCGAATGGTATGCTGGCATTTATAGCGAGAGGAGTCGAGTACAGGAGCAAGGAGGTACTACTGCAGTTGTACAAGGCCTTGGTGAGACCACACCTGGAGTATTGTGTGCAGTTTTGGTCCCCTAATCTGAGGAAAGACATCCTTGCCATAGAGGGAGTACAAAGAAGGTTCACCAGATTGATTCCTGGGATGGCAAGACTTTCATATGAAGAAAGACTGGATGAACTGGGCTTGTACTCGTTGGAATTTAGAAGATTGAGGGGGGATCTGATTGAAACGTATGAGATCCACAAGGGATTGGACAGGCTAGATGCAGGAAGATTTTTCCCGATGTTGGGGAAGTCCAGAACGAGGGGCCACAGTTTGAGGATAGAGGGGAAGCCTTTTAGGACAGAGATTAGGGAAAACTTCTTCACACAGAGAGTGGTGAATCTGTGGAATTCTCTGCCACAGGAAGCAGTTGAGGCCAGTTCATTGGCTATATTTAAGAGGGAGTTAGATATGGCCCTTGTGGCTACGGGGGTCAGGGGGTGTGAGGGGAAGGCTGGGGTGGGGTTCTGAGTTGGATGATCAGCCATGATCATAATAAATGGCGGTGCAGGCTCGAAGGGCCAAATGCCCTACTCCTGCACCTATTTTCTATGTTTCTATGTTTCTATGATCACAGCGCAGCACATCACAGAGACCAACACAGCTGATCACAGAAACCATCACAGCCCATCACATCACAGACACCATCATAGCACTGCACATCACAGACACCATCACAGCACATAACAGAAACCATCACAGCACATCACAAAAACCATCACTGCTCATCACAGAAAACTGCACAGCTCAGCACATCACAGAAACCACCACAGCTCATCACAGAAACCATCACAGCTAAGCACACCACAGACACCATGACAGCTCAGCACATCACCGAGACTATCACAGCTCAGCACATCAAAGAGACAATCACAGCTCATCACATCAGAGAGACAATCACAGCTCATCACATCAGAGAGACAATCACAGCTCAGCACATCAGAGAAACCATCAAGTCTCAGCACATCACACAAACCATCACAGCTCAACACATCACAGAGACCATCACAGCTCATCACATCGCAGAAACCATCACAGCTCATGACAGTACATAAACCATCAACACTCAGCACATCACAGAGAGCATCACAACACTGCACATCGCAGTAACCACCACAGTTCACCACATTAACACCATCACAGCTCAGCAGATCACAGAAACGATCACAGCTCATCACATCAGAGAGGCCATCACATCACATCACAGATCCCATCACAGCTCATCACAGAAACCATCACAGCTCAGCACATCACAGAAACCATCACAGCTCATCACAAAAACCATCACAGGTCGGCACAGAATCCATCACAGCTCAGCACATCACAGAAACAATCATAACTCAGCACATTACAGAAACCGATCACAACCCATCACATCACAGAAAACATCACAGCTCAGTACATCACAGAGACCATCACAGCTCAGCACATCACAGAGAGCATCACAGCTCAACACATCACAGCAACCATCACAGCTCAGCACGTCACAGAGATCATCACAGCTCAGCTTATCACAAAAACCATCACAGCTCAGCACATCAGAGAGACCATCTCAGCTCAGCACATCCCAGAAACCATCACACCTCATCACATCACAGAGACCATCACAACTCATCACAGAAACCATCACATCTCAACAGAGAAACCATCACAGCTCAGCACATCACAGAAACCATCACAGCTCATCACAAAAAACCATCACAGTTCAACACATCACAGAAACCATCACAGCGCATCACATCAGAGAGACCATCACAGCTCAGCCCACATCACAGAATCCATCACAGCTCAGAACATCACAGAAACCAACACAGCTCAGCAGATCAGAGGCCATCGCAGCTCAGCACATCACAGACACCATCACAACTCATCACGTCACAGAAACCATCATAGCTCAGCACATCACAGAGACCATCACATCTCAGTGCATCACAGAGACCATCACAGCTCTGCACATCAGAGAAACCATCACAGCACATCACAGAAACAATCATAACTCAGCACATCACAGAAAACATCACAGCACAGCACATCACAGAAACCATCACAGCTCAGCACATCACAGCAACCATCACAGCTCAGCACGTCACAGAGATCATCACAGTTCAGCTCATCACAGAAACCATCACATCTCAACAGAGAAACCATCACAGATCAGCACATCACAGAAACAATCAGAGCTCAGCACATCACAGTAACCATCACAGCTCAGCACATCACGGAAACCATCACAGCTCAGAACATCAAAGAGGCCATCACATCACATCACAGATCCCATCACAGCTCATCACAGAAACCATCACAGCTCAGCACATCACGGAAACAATCACAGCTCATCACAAAAACCATCACAGGTCGGCACAGAATCCATCACAGCTCAGCACATCTAGAAACAATCAAAACTCAGCACATTACAGAAAAGATCAGAGCTCAGCACATCACAGAAACCATCAGAGCTCAGCACATCACCGAGCCATCACAGCTCAGCACATCACAGACACCATCATAACTCATCACGTCACAGAAACCATCACAGCTCAGCATATCACAAAAACCATCACTGCTCATCACATCACGAGGCCATCACTGTTCTGCATATCACAGAAACCATCACAGCTCAGCACAGAAACCGTCACAGCTCAGCACATCACAGAAACAATCATAGCTCAGCACATCAAAGAAACCATCACAGCTCAGCACATCACAGACACCATCACAGCTCATTATATCACAGAAACCATCACAGCTCAGCACATCACAGAAACCATCACAGCTCATCACATCACAGAGATTATCACATCTCAGCACATCACCGAAACCATCACAGCTCAGCACATCACACAGAACATCATAGCACATCAGAGAAACCATCACAGCTCATCACAGAAACCATCACAGATCATCACAGAAACCATCACAGCTCAGCACAGAAGCCATCGCAGCTCAGCACAGAAACCAACGCAGCTCAACACATCACAGAAACAATCATAGCTCAGCACATCACAAGAACAATCACAGCTCAGCACATCATCGAAACCATCATAGTTCAGCACATCACAGACAGCATCACAGCACAGCACATCACAGAAACCATTACAGCACATCACCGAAACCATCACTGCTCAGCACATCACAGTGACCATGAAAGCTCAGCAGATCACCGAAACCATCACAGCTCAGCACATCACAGAGACCATCACAGCTCATCACAGAAACCATCACAGCACAGCACATCAGAGAGACGATCACAGCTCAGCATATCACAGAAATCATCACAAGGACCATCACAAGTGAGCACATCACAGAGAACATCACAGCTCAGCACAGCACAGAGACCATCACAGCTCAACACATCACTGAAACGATCACAGCGCAGGACATCACAGAGACCAACACAGCTGATCATAGAAACCATCACTGCCCATCACATCACAGACACCATCATAGCACTGCACATCACAGACAACATTACAGCAAATAAAAGAAACCATCACAGCACATCACAAAAACCATCACTGCTCATCACAGAAAACTGCGTAGCTCAGCACATCACAGAAACCACCACAGCTAAGCACACCACAGACACTATCACAGCTCAGCACATCACCGAGACTATCACAGCTCAGCACATCACAGAAACCATCACAGCTCATCACATCGAAGAGACAGTCGCAGTTCATCACAGGACGCATCACAGCTCATAACATCACAGAGACAATCACAGCTCAGCACATCAGAGAGACAATCACAGCTCAGCACATCAAAGAGACAATCACAGCTCAGCACATCAGAGAAACCATCAAGTCTCAGCATATCACACAAACCATCACAGCTCAACACATCACAGAGACCATCACAGCTCATCACATCGCAGAAACCATCACAGCTCATGACAGTACATAAACCATCAACACTCAGCACATCACAGAGAGCATCACAACACTGCACATCACAGTAACCACCACAGTTCACCACATTACAGACACCATCACAGCTCAGCACATCACAGAAACGATCACAGCTCAGCAAATCACAGACACCATCACAGCTGATCACATCACAGAAACCATCACAGCTCAACACATCACAGAAACCATCACAGCTCATCACATTACGAGACCATCACAGCTCAGCACATCAGAGAGGCCATCACATCACATCACAGATCCCATCACAGCTCATCACAGAAACCATCACAGTTCAGCACATCACAGAAACCATCACAGCTCAACACATCACAGAAACCATCACAGCTCATCACAAAAACCATCACAGGTCAGCACAGAATCCATCACAGCTCAGCACATCACAGAAACAATCATAACTCAGCACATTACAGAAACGATCACAGCTCAGCACATCACGGATACCATCACAGCTGATCACAGAAACCATCACAACCCATCACATCACAGAGACCATCACGGTACTGCACATCACAGACACCATCACAGCTCATCACATCACAGAAAACATCACAGCTCAGCACATCACAGAGACCATCACAGCTCAGCACATCACAGAGAGCATCACAGCTCAGCACATCACAGAAACCATCACAGCTCAGCACATCACAGAGAACATCATAGCACATCAGAGAAACCATCACAGCTCATCACAGAAACCATCACAGATCATCACAGAAACCATCATAGCTCAGCACAGAAGCCATCACAGCTCAGCACAGAAACCATTGCAGCTCAACACATCACAGAAACAATCATAGCTCAGCACATCACAAAAACAATCACAGCTCAGCACATCATCGAAACCATCACAGCTCAGCACATCACAGACAGTATCACAGCACAGCACATCACAGAAACCATTACAGCACATCACCGAAACCATCACTGCTCAGCACATCACTGTGACCATCACACCTCAGCACATCACAGAGAACATCACAGCACATCACAGAAACGATCACACCTCAGCACATCACAGACAGTATCACAGCACAGCACATCACAGAAACCATTACAGCACGTCACCGAAACCATCACTGCTCAGCACATCACAGAGAACATCACAGCACATCACAGAAACCATCACACCTCAGCACATCACAGAGACAATCACAGCACAGCACATCACAGAGACCAGCACAGCTTATCAGAGAAACCATTACAATTCAGCACAGAACACATCACAGCTCACAACATTACAGAAACCATCAAAGCTCATCACAGAAACCAACACAGCTCAGCACATCACAGAGACCATCACAGCTCATCACATCACAAAAATCATCACAGCTCAGGAAATCACAGAAACATCACAGCTCAGCACATCACAGAAACCATGAAAATTCAGCACATCATAGAAACTATCACAGATCAGCACATCACAGAGACCATCACAGCTCATCACAGAAACCATCACAGCACAGCACATCAGAGAGACCATCACAGCTCAGCATATCACAGAAATCATCACAGGGACCATCACAAGTGAGCACATCACAGAGACTATCACAGCTCAGCACATCACAGAGACCATCACAGCTCAGCACATCACAGAAAATATCACAGCTCAGCACATCACAGAAACCATCACAACTCAGCACATCACATAAACCATCACAGCTCAGCACATCACAGAGACCATCACAGCTCAGCAAATCACAGAGACCATCAAAGCACAGTACATCACCGAGTCCATCAAAGCACATCATAGAGACCATCACAGCACAGCACATCACAGAGGCCATCACAGCTCAGCACATCACAGAGACCATCATAGCTTATCACATCGCAGAAACCATCACAGTTCATGACAGTACATAAACCATCAACACTCAGCATATCACAGAGGGGATCACAACACTGCACATTACAGTAACCACCACAGTTCAGCACATCACAGAGACAATCACAGCACAGCACATCAGAGAAACCATCAAGACTCAGCACATCACACAAACCATCACAGCTCATCACATCACAGAAACCCTCACAGCTCAGCACATCACAGTCCATCAAAGCACATCACAGAAACCATCACAGCTCATCACAGAAACCAGTACAGCACAGCACATCACAGAAACCATCACATATCATCATAGAACCAATCACAGCTCAGCACTTCACAGAAAACGTTCCAGCTCAGCACATCACAGATACCATCACAGCTGATCACTTAAACCATCACAGCCCATCACATCACAGAGACCATCACAGTACTGCACATCACAGACACCATCACAGCTCATCACATCACAGAAAACATCACAGCTCAGCACATCACAGAGAGCATCACAGCTCAGCACATCACAGCAACCATAACAGCTCAGCACGTCACAGAGACCATCACAGCAACGCACATCACAGAAACCATCACAGGACATCACAGAAACAATCATAACTCAGCAGATCACAGAAACCATCACAGGTCAGCACATCACAGAAACCATCACAGCTCAGCACATCACAGAGAGCATCACAGCTCAGCACATCACAGCAACCATCACAGCTCAGCACATCACAGAAATCATCACAGCTCAGCACATCACAGAAACCATCACAGCTCAGCACATCAGAGAGACCATCTCAGCTCAGCACGTCACAGAGACCATCACACTCATCACATCACAGAGACCATTACAGCTCATTACAGAAACCATCACATCTCAACAGAGAAACCATCACAGCTCAGCACATCACAGAAAAAATCATAACTCAGCACATCACAGAAACCATCACAGCTCAGCACATCACGGAAACCATCACAGCTCAGTACATCAAAGACACCATCACAGCTCATCACAAAAACCATCACAGCTCGGCACAGAATCCATCACAGCTCAGCACATCACAGACACAATCATAACTCAGCACATCACAGAAGCAATCAGATCTCAGCACATCACCGAGGCCATCACAGCTCATCACATCACAGAAACCCTCACAGCTCAGCACATCACAGAGTCCATCAAAGCACATCACAGAAACCATCACAGCTCATCACAGAAACCAGCACAGCACAGCACATCACAGAAACCATCACATATCATCATAGAACCAATCACAGCTCAGCACTTCACAGAAAACGTTCCAGCTCAGCACATCACAGATACCATCACAGCTGATCACTTAAACCATCACAGCCCATCACATCACAGAGACCATCACAGTACTGCACATCACAGACACCATCACAGCTCATCACATCACAGAAAACATCACAGCTCAGCACATCACAGAGAGCATCACAGCTCAGCACATCACAGCAACCATAACAGCTCAGCACGTCACAGAGACCATCACAGCAACGCACATCACAGAAACCATCACAGGACATCACAGAAACAATCATAACTCAGCAGATCACAGAAACCATCACAGGTCAGCACATCACAGAAACCATCACAGCTCAGCACATCACAGAGAGCATCACAGCTCAGCACATCACAGCAACCATCACAGCTCAGCACATCACAGAAATCATCACAGCTCAGCACATCACAGAAACCATCACAGCTCAGCACATCAGAGAGACCATCTCAGCTCAGCACGTCACAGAGACCATCACACTCATCACATCACAGAGACCATTACAGCTCATTACAGAAACCATCACATCTCAACAGAGAAACCATCACAGCTCAGCACATCACAGAAAAAATCATAACTCAGCACATCACAGAAACCATCACAGCTCAGCACATCACGGAAACCATCACAGCTCAGTACATCAAAGACACCATCACAGCTCATCACAAAAACCATCACAGCTCGGCACAGAATCCATCACAGCTCAGCACATCACAGACACAATCATAACTCAGCACATCACAGAAGCAATCAGATCTCAGCACATCACCGAGGCCATCACAGCTCATCACATCACAGAAACCCTCACAGCTCAGCACATCACAGAGTCCATCAAAGCACATCACAGAAACCATCACAGCTCATCACAGAAACCAGCACAGCACAGCACATCACAGAAACCATCACATATCATCATAGAACCAATCACAGCTCAGCACTTCACAGAAAACGTTCCAGCTCAGCACATCACAGATACCATCACAGCTGATCACTTAAACCATCACAGCCCATCACATCACAGAGACCATCACAGTACTGCACATCACAGACACCATCACAGCTCATCACATCACAGAAAACATCACAGCTCAGCACATCACAGAGAGCATCACAGCTCAGCACATCACAGCAACCATAACAGCTCAGCACGTCACAGAGACCATCACAGCAACGCACATCACAGAAACCATCACAGGACATCACAGAAACAATCATAACTCAGCAGATCACAGAAACCATCACAGGTCAGCACATCACAGAAACCATCACAGCTCAGCACATCACAGAGAGCATCACAGCTCAGCACATCACAGCAACCATCACAGCTCAGCACATCACAGAAATCATCACAGCTCAGCACATCACAGAAACCATCACAGCTCAGCACATCAGAGAGACCATCTCAGCTCAGCACGTCACAGAGACCATCACACTCATCACATCACAGAGACCATTACAGCTCATTACAGAAACCATCACATCTCAACAGAGAAACCATCACAGCTCAGCACATCACAGAAAAAATCATAACTCAGCACATCACAGAAACCATCACAGCTCAGCACATCACGGAAACCATCACAGCTCAGTACATCAAAGACACCATCACAGCTCATCACAAAAACCATCACAGCTCGGCACAGAATCCATCACAGCTCAGCACATCACAGACACAATCATAACTCAGCACATCACAGAAGCAATCAGATCTCAGCACATCACCGAGGCCATCACAGCTCAGCACATCACAGACACCATCAAGCTCATCACATCACAGAAACCATCACAGCTCAGCACATCACAGAAACCATCACAGCTCATCACATTACGAGACCATCACAGTTCTGTACATCACAGAGACCATCACAGCTCAGCGCATCACAGAGACCATCATAGCTCAGTGCATAACAGAGACCATCACAGTTCAGCACATCACAGAAACCATCACAGCGCATCACATCAGAGAGACCATCACAGCTCAGCACATCACAAAATCCGTCTCAGCTCAGACATCAAAGAAACCATCACAGCTCAGCACATCAGAGGCCATCGCAGCTCAGCACATCACAGACACCATCACAACTCATCACATCAGAGAAACCATCACAGCTCAGCACATCACAGAAACCATCACAGCTCAGCACATCACAAAGAGCAATACAGCTCAGCACATCACAGCAACCATCACAGCTCAGCACGTCACAGAGATCATCACCGCTCAGCTGATCAGAGAAACCATCACAGCTCAGCACAGAAACTATCACATCTCAACGGAGAAACCATCACAGCTCAGAACATCACAGAAACAATCAAAACTCAGCACATCACAGAAACCATCACAGGTCAGCACAAAATCCATCACAGCTCAGCACATCACAGAAACAATCATAACTCAGCACATCACAGAAACCATCACAGCTCAGCACATCAGAGAGACCATCTCAGCTCAGCACGTCACAGAGACCATCACACTCATCACATCACAGAGACCATTACAGCTCATTACAGAAACCATCACATCTCAACAGAGAAACCATCACAGCTCAGCACATCACAGAAAAAATCATAACTCAGCACATCACAGAAACCATCACAGCTCAGCACATCACGGAAACCATCACAGCTCAGTACATCAAAGACACCATCACAGCTCATCACAAAAACCATCACAGCTCGGCACAGAATCCATCACAGCTCAGCACATCACAGACACAATCATAACTCAGCACATCACAGAAGCAATCAGATCTCAGCACATCACCGAGGCCATCACAGCTCATCACATCACAGAAACCCTCACAGCTCAGCACATCACAGAGTCCATCAAAGCACATCACAGAAACCATCACAGCTCATCACAGAAACCAGCACAGCACAGCACATCACAGAAACCATCACATATCATCATAGAACCAATCACAGCTCAGCACTTCACAGAAAACGTTCCAGCTCAGCACATCACAGATACCATCACAGCTGATCACTTAAACCATCACAGCCCATCACATCACAGAGACCATCACAGTACTGCACATCACAGACACCATCACAGCTCATCACATCACAGAAAACATCACAGCTCAGCACATCACAGAGAGCATCACAGCTCAGCACATCACAGCAACCATAACAGCTCAGCACGTCACAGAGACCATCACAGCAACGCACATCACAGAAACCATCACAGGACATCACAGAAACAATCATAACTCAGCAGATCACAGAAACCATCACAGGTCAGCACATCACAGAAACCATCACAGCTCAGCACATCACAGAGAGCATCACAGCTCAGCACATCACAGCAACCATCACAGCTCAGCACATCACAGAAATCATCACAGCTCAGCACATCACAGAAACCATCACAGCTCAGCACATCAGAGAGACCATCTCAGCTCAGCACGTCACAGAGACCATCACACTCATCACATCACAGAGACCATTACAGCTCATTACAGAAACCATCACATCTCAACAGAGAAACCATCACAGCTCAGCACATCACAGAAAAAATCATAACTCAGCACATCACAGAAACCATCACAGCTCAGCACATCACGGAAACCATCACAGCTCAGTACATCAAAGACACCATCACAGCTCATCACAAAAACCATCACAGCTCGGCACAGAATCCATCACAGCTCAGCACATCACAGACACAATCATAACTCAGCACATCACAGAAGCAATCAGATCTCAGCACATCACCGAGGCCATCACAGCTCATCACATCACAGAAACCCTCACAGCTCAGCACATCACAGAGTCCATCAAAGCACATCACAGAAACCATCACAGCTCATCACAGAAACCAGCACAGCACAGCACATCACAGAAACCATCACATATCATCATAGAACCAATCACAGCTCAGCACTTCACAGAAAACGTTCCAGCTCAGCACATCACAGATACCATCACAGCTGATCACTTAAACCATCACAGCCCATCACATCACAGAGACCATCACAGTACTGCACATCACAGACACCATCACAGCTCATCACATCACAGAAAACATCACAGCTCAGCACATCACAGAGAGCATCACAGCTCAGCACATCACAGCAACCATAACAGCTCAGCACGTCACAGAGACCATCACAGCAACGCACATCACAGAAACCATCACAGGACATCACAGAAACAATCATAACTCAGCAGATCACAGAAACCATCACAGGTCAGCACATCACAGAAACCATCACAGCTCAGCACATCACAGAGAGCATCACAGCTCAGCACATCACAGCAACCATCACAGCTCAGCACATCACAGAAATCATCACAGCTCAGCACATCACAGAAACCATCACAGCTCAGCACATCAGAGAGACCATCTCAGCTCAGCACGTCACAGAGACCATCACACTCATCACATCACAGAGACCATTACAGCTCATTACAGAAACCATCACATCTCAACAGAGAAACCATCACAGCTCAGCACATCACAGAAAAAATCATAACTCAGCACATCACAGAAACCATCACAGCTCAGCACATCACGGAAACCATCACAGCTCAGTACATCAAAGACACCATCACAGCTCATCACAAAAACCATCACAGCTCGGCACAGAATCCATCACAGCTCAGCACATCACAGACACAATCATAACTCAGCACATCACAGAAGCAATCAGATCTCAGCACATCACCGAGGCCATCACAGCTCAGCACATCACAGACACCATCAAGCTCATCACATCACAGAAACCATCACAGCTCAGCACATCACAGAAACCATCACAGCTCATCACATTACGAGACCATCACAGTTCTGTACATCACAGAGACCATCACAGCTCAGCGCATCACAGAGACCATCATAGCTCAGTGCATAACAGAGACCATCACAGTTCAGCACATCACAGAAACCATCACAGCGCATCACATCAGAGAGACCATCACAGCTCAGCACATCACAAAATCCGTCTCAGCTCAGACATCAAAGAAACCATCACAGCTCAGCACATCAGAGGCCATCGCAGCTCAGCACATCACAGACACCATCACAACTCATCACATCAGAGAAACCATCACAGCTCAGCACATCACAGAAACCATCACAGCTCAGCACATCACAAAGAGCAATACAGCTCAGCACATCACAGCAACCATCACAGCTCAGCACGTCACAGAGATCATCACCGCTCAGCTGATCAGAGAAACCATCACAGCTCAGCACAGAAACTATCACATCTCAACGGAGAAACCATCACAGCTCAGAACATCACAGAAACAATCAAAACTCAGCACATCACAGAAACCATCACAGGTCAGCACAAAATCCATCACAGCTCAGCACATCACAGAAACAATCATAACTCAGCACATCAAGAAACGATCACAGCTCAGCACATCACAGAAACCATCACAGCTCATCACATCACAGAAACCATCACAGTTCATCACAAAAACCATCACAGGTCGTCACAGAATCCATCACAGCTCAGCACATCACAGAAACAATCATAACTCAGCACATCACAGAAACCATCACAGCGCATCACATCAGAGAGACCATCACAGCTTAGCACATCGCAGAAACAATCATAACTCAGCACATCACAGAAACCATCACAGCGCATCATATCAGAGAGACCATCACAGCTTAGCACATCGCAGAATCCGTCACTGCTCAGCACATCACAGACACCATCACAGCTCATCACGTCACAGAAACCATCACAGCTCAGCATATCACAGAAACCATCACAGCTCATCACAGCACGAGACCATCACAGTTCTGCATATCACAGAAACCATCACAGCTCAACAGAGAAACCATCACCGCTCAGCACATCACAGAAACAATCATAACTCAGCACATCACAGAAGCCATCACAGATCAGCGCAACAGAGAGGCCATCACAGCTCATCACAGAAGTCATCACTGCTCAGCACTTCGCAGAGAACATCACAGCTCTGAAAATCACAGACACCATCAGACCTCAGCACATCACAGAAATCATCACAGCTCAGCGCATCACAGAAACCATCGCAGCTCATCACTGAAACAGTCACAGCTCAGCACATCACAGAGACCATCACATCTCAGTGCATCACAGAGACCATCACAGCTACGCACATCACAGAAACCATCACAGCTCAACACATCACAGAGAGCATCACAGCTCAACACATCACAGCAACCATCACAGCTCAGCGCATCATAGAGACCATCTCAGCTCAGCACGTAACAGAAACCATCACACCTCAACACATCACAGAGACCATCACACCTCATCACATCACAGAAACCATCGCAGCGCATCACAGAAACCATCGCAGCTCATCACAGAAACCATCACAGCTAAGCACATCACGGAAACCATGACAGCTCAGCTCATTAGAGGCCATCGCAGCTCAGCACAAAAACCATTCCAGGTCAGCACAGAATCCATCACAGCTCAGCACATCACAGAAACAATCATTACTCAGCACATCACAGATACAATCAGAGCTCAGCACATCACAAAAACGATCACAGCTCAGCACATCACAGAGACCATCACAGCTCATCACATTACAAGACCATCACAGTTCTGCACATCACAGAGACCATCACAGCTCAGCGCATCACAGAGACCATCATAGCTCAGCGCATCACAGAGACCATCACAGTTCAGCACATCACAGAAACCATCACAGCGCATCACATCAGAGAGACCATCACAGCTCAGCACATCACAGAATCCGTCACAGCTCAGAACATCACAGAAACTATCACAGCTCAGCAGATCAGAGGCCATCGCAGCTCAGCACAAAACAGACACCATCACAACTCATCACGTCACAGAAACCGTCACAGCTCAGCACATCACAGAGACCATCACATCTCAGTGCATCACAGAGACCATCACAGCTACGCACATCACAGAAACCATCACAGCACATCACAAAAACAATCATAACTCAGCATATCACAGAAACCATCACAGCTCAGCACATCACAAAGAGCATCACAGCTCAGCACATGACAGCAACCATCACAGCTCAGCACATCACAGAGATCATCACAGCTCATCTCATCACAGAAACCATCACATCTCAACAGAGAAATCATCACAGATCAGCACATCACAGAAACAATCAGAACTCAGCACATCACAGAAACCATCACAGCTCAGCACATCACGTAAACCATCACAGCTCAGCACATCAGAGAGACCATCACATCACATCACAGATCCCATCACAGCTCATCACAGAAACCATCACAGCTCAGCACATCACAGAAAACATCACAGCTCATCACAAAAACCATCACAGGTCGGCACAGAATCCATCACAGTTCAGCACATCACAGACACCATCACAGTTCATCACGTCACAGAAACCATCACAGCTCAGCACATCACAGAAACCATCACTGCTCATCACATCACGAGGCCATCACAGTTCTGCATATCACAGAAACCATCACAACTCAACAGAGAAACCATCACAGCTCAGCACATCACAGAAACAATTATAACTGAGCACATCACAGAAACCATCACAACTCAGCATAGAAACCATCACAGCTCAGCACATCACAGAAACAATCATAGCTCAGCACATCACAGAAACCATCACAGCTCAGCACATCACGGAAACCATCACAGCTCAGCACATCACAGAGGCCATCAGAGCTCAGCACATCACAGACATCATCACAGCTCATCACATCACAGAAACCATCACAGCTCATCACATGACAGGGATCATCACATCTCAGCACATCACAGAAACCATCACAGCTCAGCACATCACAGAAAACAACATAGCACATCAGAGAAACCATCACAGCTCATCACAGAAACCATCACAGATCATCACAGAAACCATCACAGCTCAGCACAGAAGCCATCGCAGCTCAGCACAGAAACCATCGCAGTCAACACATCACAGAAACAATCATAGCTCAGCACATCACAAAAACAATTACAGTTCAGCACATCATTGAAACTATTACAGCACAGCACATCACAGAAACAATTACAGCACATCACCGAAACCATCACTGCTCAGCACATCACAGTGACCATCACAGCTCAGCACATCACAGAGTAATCACAGCACAGCACATCACAGAGACCAGCACAGCTCATCAGAGAAACCATTACAGTTCAGCACAGAACACATTACAGCTCAAGACATTCCAAAAACCATCACAGCTCACGACATTACAGAAACCATCAAAGCTCATCACAGAAACCAACACAGATCAGCACATCACAGAGACCATCACAGCTCAGCACATCACAGAAACCATGAAAGTTCAGCACATCACAGAAACCATCACAGCTCAGCACATCACAGAGACCATCACAGCTCATCACAGAAACCAGCACAGCACAGCACATCAGAGAGACCATCACAGCTCAGCATATCACAGAAATCATCACAGGGACCATTACAAGTGAGCACATCACAGAGACCATCACAGCTCAGCACATCACAGAGACCATCACAGCTCAGCACATCACCGAAACGATCACAGCGCAGCACATCACAGAGACCAACACAGCTGATCACAGAAACCATCACAGCCCATCACATCACAGACACCATCATAGCACTGCACATCACAGACACCATCACAGCAAATAACAGAAAACATCACAGCACATCACAAAAACCATCACAGCTCATCACATCACTGAAAACATCACAGCTCAGCACATCACAGAGACCATCACAGCACAGCACATCAAAGAAACAGTTGCAGTTCATCACAGGACCCATCACAGCTCATAACATCACAGAGACAATCACAGCTCAGCACATCAGAGAGACCATCACAGCTCAACACATCACAGAAACCATCACAGCTCAGCACATCACAGAAACCATGAAAGTTCAGCACATCACAGAAACCATCACAGCTCAGCACATCACAGAGACCATCACAGCTCATCACAGAAACCATCACAGCACAGCACAGAAACCATCACAGCTCATCACATCACAGAAACCATCACAGCTCAGCACATCACAGAAACCATCACAGCTCATCACAATACAAGACCATCACAGTTCTGCACATCACAGAGACCATCACAGCTCAGTGCATCACAGAGACCATCACAGCTCAGCACATCACAGAGACCATCACAGCACAGCACATCAAAGAAACAGTTGCAGTTCATCACAGGACCCATCACAGCTCATAACATCACAGAGACAATCACAGCTCAGCACATCAGAGAGACCATCACAGCTCAACACATCACAGAAACCATCACAGCTCAGCATATCACAGAAACCATCACAGCTCATCACATCACAGAGATCAGCACATCTCAGCACATCACAGAAACCATCACAGCTCAGCACATCACAGAGAACATCATAGCACATCAGAGAAACCATCACAGCTCATCACAGAAACCATCACAGCTCAGCACATCACACAGAACATCATAGCACATCAGAGAAACCATCATAGCTCATCAAAGATAATGACAGAAACCATCACAGCTCAGCACAGAAGCCATCGCAGCTCAGCACAGAAACCATCGCAGCTCAACACATCACAGAAACAATCATAGCTCAGCACATCACAAAAACAATCACAGCTCAGCACATCATCTAAACCATCACAGCTCAGCACATCACAGACAGCATCACAGCACAGCACAACACAGAAACCATTACAGCACATCACCGAAACCATCACGGCTCAGCACATCACAGTGACCATCACAGCTCAGCACATCACAGAGAACATCACAGCACATCACGGAAACCATCACACCTCAGCACATCACAGAGACAATCACAGCACAGCACATCACAGAGACCAGCACAGCTCATCAGAGAAACCATTACAGTTCAGCACAGAACACATCACAGCTCACGACATTACAGAAACAATCAAAGCTCATCACAGAAACCAACACAGCTCAGCACATCACAGAGACCATCACAGCTCATCACATCACAAAAACCATCACAGCTCAGGAAATCACAGAAACATCACAGCTCATCACAGAAACCATCACAGCACAGCACATCAGAGAGACCATCATAGCTCAGCATATCACAGAAATCATCACAGGGACCATCACAAGTGAGCACATCACAGAGACCATCACAGCTCAGCACATCACAGAGACCATCACAGCTCAGCACATCACAGAAAATATCACAGCTCAGCACATCACAGAAAATATCACAGCTCAGCACATCACAGAAACGATCACAGGGCAGCACATCACAGACACCATCATAGCACTGCACATCACAGACACCATCACAGCAAATAACAGAAACCATCACAGCACATCACAAAAACCATCACAGCACATCACAAAAACCATCACAGCTCATCACATCACAGAAAACATCACAGCTCAGCACATCACAGAGACCATCACAGCACAGCACATCAAAGAGACAGTCGCAGTTCATCACAGGACCCATCACAGCTCATAACATCACAAAGACAATCACAGCTCAGCACATCAGAGAGACAATCACAGCTCAGCACATCAGAGAAACCATCAAGACTCAGCACATCACACAAACCATAACAGCTCAGCACATCACAAAAACAATCACAGCTCAGCACATCATCTAAACCATCACAGCTCAGCACATCACAGGCAGCATCACAGCTCATCACATCACAGAAAACATCACACCTCATCACATCACAGAGACCATCACAGTTCAGCACATCACAGAGAGCATCACAGCTCAGAACATCACAGCAACCATCACAGCTCAGCACGTCACAGAGATCATCACAGCTCAGCTTATCACAGAAACCATCACAGCTCAGCACATCACAGAAACCATCACACCTCATCACATCACAGAGACCATCACAGCTCATCGCAGAAACCATCACATCTCAACAGAGAAACTATCACAGCTGAGCACATCACAGAAACAATCAAAACTCAGCAAATTACAGAAGCCATCACAGATCAGCACATCAGAGAGGCTATCACATCACTTCACAGATCCCATCACTGCTCATCACAGAAACCATCACAGCTCAGCACATCACAGAAACCATCACAGCTCATCCCAAATCCATCACAGGTCAGCATAGAATCCATCACAGCTCAGCACATCACAGAAACAATCATAACTCAGCACATCACAGAAGCCATCAGAGAACATAACAGACATAACAGGGACCATCACAGCTCAGCACATCACAGACACCATCACAGCTCAGCACAGAAACCATCACAGCTCAGCACATCACAGACTGCATCACAGCACAGCACATCACAGAAACCATTACAGCACATCACCGAAACCATCACTGCTCAGCACAGCACAGTGACCATCACAGCTCAGCACATCACAGAGAACATCACAGAAACCATCACACCTCAGCACATCACAGAGTAATCACAGCACAGCACATCACAGAGAACAGCACAGCTCATCAGAGAAACCATTACAGTTCAGCACAGAACACATCACAGCTCACGACATTACAAAAACCATCACAGCTCACGACATTACAGAAACCATCAAAGCTCATCACAGAAACCAACACAGCTCAGCACATCACAGAGACCATCACAGCTCATCACATCACAAAAACCATCACAGCTCAGAATATCACAGAAACATCACAGCTCAGCACATCACAGTGAACATCAGACCTCAGCACATCACAGAGACCATCACAGCTCAGCACATCACGGAAACCATCACAGCTCATCACAATACAGAAACCATCACACCACATCACAGAAAGCATTAGAGTTCATCAGAGAAACAATCTCAGCTTAGCACAGAAACCATCACAGCTCAGCACAGAAACCATCACAGCTCAGCACAGAAACCATCACAGCTCAGAAGATCACTGAAACCATCACAGCTCAGCACATTACAGAGACCATCAGAGCTCAGCACATCACAGAGGCCATCACAGCTCAGCACATCACAGACACCATCACAGCTCATAACAACACAGAAACCATCACAGCTCAGCACATCACAGAAACCATCACAGCTCATCACCTCACAGAGACCATCACAGCTCATCATATCACAGAAATGGTCACAGCTCCGCACATCACAGAAATCATCAGAGCTCATCACAGACACAATCAGAGCTCAGCACATCACAGAAACCATCACAGCTCAGCACATTGCAGACACCATCACAACTCATCACAGAATACATCACAGCTCCTCACTGAAACAATACAGCTCAACACATCACAGAAACCATCACAGCACAGCACATCACAGAAACCATCACAGCTCACGATAAACTCTATCACAGCTCATCACAGAGGCTATCACAGTTCAGCAGAGTAACCATCACAGCCGATCACAGAAACCATCACAGCAGATCACAGAAACCATCACAGCACATCACATCACGGAGGCCATCATAGTTCATGACATCACAGAGATCATCACAGCTCAGCAGAAAAACCACCACAGCACATCACAGAAACCATCACAGCTCAGCACAGAAACCATCGCAGCTCAGCACAGAAACCATCGCAGCTCAGAACAGAAACCATCGCAGCTCAACACATCAGAGAAACGATCATAGCTCAGCACATCACAAAAACAATCACAGCTCAGCACATCACCTAAACCATCACAGCTCAGCACATCACCGAAACCATCACACCTCAGCACATCACAGAGACCATCACAGCTCAGCACATCACAGAAACCATCACAGATCAGCACATCACAGAAACCATCACAGATCATCACAAAACTATCACATATCAACAGAGAAACCATCACAGCTCAGCACATCACAGAAAACATCACAGCTCATCACGTCACAGAAACCATCACAGCTCATCACATCACGAGACCATCGCAGTTCTGCATATCACAGAAACCATCGCAGCTCAACAGAGAAACCATCACAGCTCAGCACATCACAGAAACAATCATAACTCAGCACATCACAGAAGCCATCACAGCTCACACATCATGGAAACCATCACAGCTCAGCACATCAGAGAGGCCATCACAGCTCATCACAGAAGCCATCACTGCTCAGCACATCACAGAGAGCATCACAGATCTGCAAATCACAGAGACCATCAGACCTCAGCACATCACAGAAACCATCACAGCACATCAGAGAAACCATCACAGTTCATCACAGAAACCATCAGATCTCAACACATCACCGAGCCCATCACAGCTCAGCACATCAGAGACACCATCACAGTTCATCACATCACAGAAACCATCACAGCTCAGCACATCACAGAAACCATCACAGCTCATCACATTATGAGACCATCACAGTTCTGCACATCACAGAGACCATCACAGCGCAGGGCATCACAGAGACCATCATAGTTCAGCACATCACAGAGACCATCACAGTTCAGCACATCACAGAAACCATCACAGCTCAATAAATCACAGACACCATCACACTCATCACATCACAGAAACCATCACAGCTCAGCACATCACAGAAAGCATCACAGCTCATCACATCACAGAGATCATCACATCTCAGCACATCACAGAAACCATCACAGCTTAGCACATCACAGAGAATATCACCGCACATCAGAGAAACAATCACAGTTCATCACAGAAAGCATCACAGATTATCACAGAATCCATCACAGCTCAGCACAGAAACCTTCGCAGCTCAGCACAGAAACCATCGCAGCTCAGAACAGAAACCATCGCAGCTCAACACATCAGAGAAACAATCATAGCTCAGCACATCACAAAAACAACCACAGCTCAGCACATCACCTAAACCATCACAGCTCAGCACATCACCGAAACCATCACAACTCAGCACATCACAGAGACCATCACAGCTCAGCACATCACAGAAACCATCACAGCTTAGCACATCACAGAGAATATCACCGCACATCAGAGAAACCATCACAGTTCATCACAGAAACCATCACAGATTATCACAGAATCCATCACAGCTCAGCACAAAAACCATCGCAGCTCAGAACAGAAACCATCGCAGCTCAGCACATCAGAGAAATGATCATAGCTCATTACATCACAAAAACAATCACAGCTCAGCACATCACCTAAACCATCACAACCCAGCACATCACAGAGACCATCACAGCTCAGCACATCACAGAAATAATCACAGATCAGCACATCACAGAAACCATCACCGATCATCACAAAACCAACACATATCAACAGAGAAACCATCACAGCTCAGCACATCACAGAATCCTTCACAGCTCAGCAAATCACCGACACCATCACAGCTCATCACGTCACAGAAACCATCACAGTTCAGCACATCACAGAAACCATCACAGCTCATCACATTACGAGACCATCACAGTTCTGCACATCACAGAGACCATCACAGCGCAGGGCATCACAGAGACCATCATAGTTCAGCACATCACAGAGACCATCACATTTCAGCACATCACAGCAACCGTCACAGCTCAATACATCAGAGGGGCCATCACATCTCAGCACATCACAGAAACCATCAGAGCTTAGCACATCACAGAGAATATCACAGCACATCAGAGAAACCATCACAGTTCATCACAGAAATCATCACAGATTATCACAGATCCATCACAGCTCAGCACAGAAACCATCGCAGCTCAGCACAGAAACCATCGCAGCTCAGAACAGAAACCATCGCACCTCCACACATCAGAGAAACAATCATAGCTCAGCACATCACAAAAACAATCACAGCTCAGCAGATCACCTAAACCATTACAGCTCAGCACATCACCGAAACCATCACAACTCAGCACATCACAGAGACCATCACAGCTCAGCACATCACAGAAACCATCACAGATCAGAACATCACAGAGACCATCACAGCGCAGGGCATCACAGAGACCATCACAGCTCAGCACATCACAGAATCCGTCACAGCTCAGCAAATCACAGAGACCTTCACAGTTCATCACAGAAACCATCACAGATCAGCACATCAGATATATAATCATAGGTCAGCACATCACAGAAACCATCACAGCTCAGCACATCACAGAGAACATCACAGCACGAAACAGAAACCATCACAGCTCATCACAGAAACCATCAGTGCTCAGCCCATCACAGAAACCATCACAGTTCAGCACATCACAGAAACCATCAACGATAATCACAAAACCATCACATATCAAGAGAGAAACCATCACATCTCAGCACAACACAGAAACAAGCAAAACTCAGCACATCACAGAAACCATCACAGCTCATCACAAAATACCATCACAGGTCGGCACAGAATCCATCACAGGTCAGCACATTACGACACCATCACAGTTCTGCACATCACAGAGACCATCACAGCGCAGGGCATCACAGAGACCATCATAGTTCAGCACATCACAGAGACCATCACATTTCAGCACATCACAGAAACCGTCACAGCTCAATACATCAGAGGGGCCATCACAGCTCAGCACATCACAGACACCATCACACTCATCACATTACAGAAACCATCACAGCTCAGCACATCACAGAAACCATCACAGCTCATCACATCACAGAGATCATCACATCTCAGCACATCACAGAAACCATCACAGCTTAGCACATCACAGAGAATATCACAGCACGTCAGAGAAACCATCACAGTTCATCACAGAAAGCATCACAGATTATCACAGAATCCATCACAGCTCAGCACAGAAATCATCGCAGCTCAGCACAGAAACCATCGCAGCTCAGAACAGAAACCATCGCAGCTGAACACATCAGAGAAACAATCATAGCTCAGCACATCACAAAAACAATCACAGCTCAGCACATCACCTAAACCATCACAGCTCTGCACAACACCGAAACCATCACAACTCAGCACATCACAGAGACCATCACAGCTCAGCACATCACAGAAACCATCACAGATCAGCACATCACAGAGACCATCACAGCTCATCATATCACAGAAATGGTCACAGCTCAGCACATCACAGAAACCATCAGATCTCAACACATCACCTAGGCCATCACAGCTCAGCACATCAGAGACACCATCACAGATCATCACAACACAGAAACCCTCACAGCTCAGCACATCACAGAGACCATCACAGCTCAGCACATCACAGAAACCATCACAGATCAGAACATCACAGAGACCATCACAGCGCAGGGCATCACAGAGACCATCACAGCTCAGCACATCACAGAATCCGTCACAGCTCAGCAAATCACAGAGACCTTCACAGTTCATCACAGAAACCATCACAGATCAGCACATCAGATATATAATCATAGGTCAGCACATCACAGAAACCATCACAGCTCAGCACATCACAGAGAACATCACAGCACGAAACAGAAACCATCACAGCTCATCACAGAAACCATCAGTGCTCAGCCCATCACAGAAACCATCACAGTTCAGCACATCACAGAAACCATCAACGATAATCACAAAACCATCACATATCAAGAGAGAAACCATCACATCTCAGCACAACACAGAAACAAGCAAAACTCAGCACATCACAGAAACCATCACAGCTCATCACAAATACCATCACAGGTCGGCACAGAATCCATCACAGGTCAGCACATTACGACACCATCACAGTTCTGCACATCACAGAGACCATCACAGCGCAGGGCATCACAGAGACCATCATAGTTCAGCACATCACAGAGACCATCACATTTCAGCACATCACAGAAACCGTCACAGCTCAATACATCAGAGGGGCCATCACAGCTCATCACAAATACCATCACAGGTCGGCACAGAATCCATCACAGGTCAGCACATTACGACACCATCACAGTTCTGCACATCACAGAGACCATCACAGCGCAGGGCATCACAGAGACCATCATAGTTCAGCACATCACAGAGACCATCACATTTCAGCACATCACAGAAACCGTCACAGCTCAATACATCAGAGGGGCCATCACAGCTCAGCACATCACAGACACCATCACACTCATCACATTACAGAAACCATCACAGCTCAGCACATCACAGAAACCATCACAGCTTAGCACATCACAGAGAATATCACAGCACATCAGAGAAACCATCACAGTTCATCACAGAAAGCATCACAGATTATCACAGAATCCATCACAGCTCAGCACAGAAATCATCGCAGCTCAGCACAGAAACCATCGCAGCTCAGAACAGAAACCATCGCAGCTGAACACATCAGAGAAACAATCATAGCTCAGCACATCACAAAAACAATCACAGCTCAGCACATCACCTAAACCATCACAGCTCTGCACGACACCGAAACCATCACAACTCAGCACATCACAGAGACCATCACAGCTCAGCACATCACAGAAACCATCACAGATCAGCACATCACAGAGACCATCACAGCTCATCATATCACAGAAATGGTCACAGCTCAGCACATCACAGAAACCATCAGATCTCAACACATCACCTAGGCCATCACAGCTCAGCACATCAGAGACACCATCACAGATCATCACAACACAGAAACCCTCACAGCTCAGCACATCACAGAAACCATCACAGCTCAGCACATCACCGAAACCATCACAACTCAGCACATCACAGAGACCATCACAGCTTAGCACATCACAGAGAATATCACAGCACATCAGAGAAACCATCACAGTTCATCACAGAAACCATCACAGATTATCACAGAATCCATCACAGCTCAGAACAGAAACCATCGCAGCTCAACACATCAGAGAAACGATCATAGCTCAGCACATCACAAAAACAATCACAGCTCAGCACATCACCTAAACCATCACAGCTCAGCACATCACCGAAACCATCACACCTCAGCACATCACAGAGACCATCACAGCTCAGCACATCACAGAAACCATCACAGATAAGCACATCACAGAAACCATCACCGATAATCACAAAACCATCACATATCAACAGAGAAACTATCACAGCTCAGCACATCACAGAAACAATCCAAACTCAGCACATCACAGAAACCATCACAGCGCATCACATCAGAGAGACTATCACAGCTCAGCACATCACAGAATCCGTCACAGCTCAGCAAATCACAGACACCATCACAGCTCATCACGTCACAGAAACCATCACAGTTCAGCACATCACAGAAACCATCACAGCTCATCACATCACGAGACCATCACAGTTCTGCATATCACAGAAACCATCACAGATTATCACAGAATCCATCACAGCTCAGCACAGAAACCATCGCAGCTTAGCACAGAAACCATCGCAGCTCAGAACAGAAACCATCGCAGCTCAACACATCAGAGAAACAATCATAGCTCAGCACATCACAAAAACTATCACAGCTCAGCACATCACCTAAACCATCACAGCTCAGCACCACACCGAAACCATCACAACTCAGCACATCACAGAGACCATCACAGCTCAGCACATCACAGAAACCATCACAGATCAGCACATCACAGAAATCACCACCGATCATCACAAAACCATCACATATCAACAGAGAAACCATCACAGCTCAGCACATCACAGAAACAATCAAAACTCAGCACATCACAGAAACCATCACAGCTCATCACAAATACCATCACAGGTCGGCACATCACAGAAACCATCACAGCGCATCACATCAGAGAGACCATCACAGCTCAGCACATCACAGAATCCGTCACAGCTCAGCAAACCACAGACGCCATCACAGCTCATCACGTCACAGAAACCATCACAGTTCAGCACATCACAGAAACCATCACAGCTCATCACATCACGAGACCATCACAGTTCTGCATATCACAGAAACCATCGCAGCTCAACAGAGAAACCATCACAGCTCAGAACATCACAGAAACAATCATAACTCAGCACATCACAGAAGCCATCACAGCGCACACATCATGGAAACCATCACAGCTCAGCACAGCAGAGAGGCCATCACAGCTCATCACAGAAGCCATCACTGCTCAGCACATCACAGAGAGCATCACAGATCTGCAAGTCACAGAGACCATCAGACCTCAGCACATCACAGAAACCATCACAGCACATCAGAGAAACCATCACAGTTCATCACAGAAACCATCAGATCTCAACACCACCGAGCCCATCACAGCTCAGCACATCAGAGACACCATCACAGTTCATCACATCACACAAACCATCACAGCTCAGCACATCACAGAAACCATCACAGCTGATCACATTACGAGACCATCACAGTTCTGCACATCACAGAGATCATCACAGCGCTGGGCATCACAGAGACCATCATAGTTCAGCACATCACAGAGACCATCACAGTTCAGCACATCACAGAAACCGTCACAGCTCAATACATCACAGACACCATCACACTCATCACATCACAGAAACCATCACAGCTCATCACATCACAGAGATCATCACATCTCAGCACATCACAGAAACCATCACAGCTTAGCACATCACAGAGAATATCACAGCACATCAGAGAAACCATCACAGTTCATCACAGAAACCATCACAGATTATCACAGAATCCATCACAGCTCAGCACAGAAACCATCGCAGCTCAGCACAGAAACCATCGCAGCTCAGAACAGAAACCATCGCAGCTCAACACATCAGTGAAACAATCATAGCTCAGCACATCACAAAAACAATCACAGCTCAGCACATCACCTAAACCATCACAGCTCAGCACATCACTGAAACCATCACAACCCAGCACATCACAGGGACCATCACAGCTCAGCACATCACAGAAAAAATCAGAGATCAGCACATCACAGAAACCATCACCGATCATCACAAAACCAACACATATCAACAGAGAAACCATCACAGCTCAGCACATCACAGAAACAATCAAAACTCAGCACATCACAGAAACCATCACAGCGCATCACATCAGACAGACCATCACAGCTCAGCATATCACAGAATCCGTCACAGCTCAGCAAATCAGACACCTTCACAGCTCATCACGTCACAGAAACCATCACAGTTCAGCACATCACAGAAACCATCACAGCTCATCACATCACGACACCATCACAGTTCTGCATATCACAGAAACCATCAGAGCTCAACAGACAAACCATCACAGCTCAGCACATCACAGAAACAATCATAACTCAGCACATCACAGAAGCCATCACAGCGCACACATCATGGAAACCATGACAGCTCAGCACATCAGAGAGGCCATCACAGCTCATCACAGAAGCCATCACTGATCAGCACATCACAGAGAGCATCACAGCTCTGCAAATCACAGAGACCATCAGACCTCAGCACATCACAGAAACCATCACAGCACATCAGAGACACCATCACAGTTCATCACATCACAGAAACCATCACAGCTCAGCACATCACAGAAACCATCACAGCTCATCACATTACGAGACCATCACAGTTCTGCACATCACAGAGACCATCACAGCGCAGGGCATCACAGAGACCATCATAGTTCAGCACATCACAGAGACCATCACATTTCAGCACATCACAGAAACCATCACAGCTTAGCACATCACAGAGAATATCACAGCACATCAGAGAAACCATCACAGTTCATCACAGAAATCATCACAGATTATCACAGAATCCATCACAACTCAGCACAGAAAACATCGCAGCTCAGCACAAAAACCATCGCAGCTCAGAACAGAAACCATCGCAGCTCAACACATCAGAGAAATGATCATAACTCAGCACATCACAAAAACAATCACAGCTCAGCACATCACCTAAACCATCACAGCTCGGCACATCACTGAAATCATCACAACCCAGCACATCACAGAGACCATCACAGCTCAGCACATCACAGAAATAATCACAGATCAGCACATCACAGAAACCATCACCGATCATCACAAAACCAACACATATCAACAGAGAAACCATCACAGCTCAGCACATCACAGAATCCGTCACAGCTCAGCAAATCACTGACACCATCACAGCTCATCACGTCACAGAAACCATCACCGATCATCACAAAACCAACACATATCAACAGAGAAACCATCACAGCTCAGCACATCACAGAAACAATCAAAACTCAGCACATCACAGAAACCATCACAGCGCATCACATCAGAGAGACCATCACAGCTCAGCACATCACAGAATCCATCACAGCTCAGCAAATCACAGACACCTTCACAGCTCATCACGTCACAGAAACCATCACAGGTCAGCACATCACAGAAACCATCACACCTCATCACATCACGACACCATCACAGTTCTGCATATCACAGAAACCATCACAGCTCAACACAGAAACCATCACAGCTCAGCACATCACAGAAGCCATCACAGCTCACACATCATGGAAACCATGACAGCTCAGCACATCAGAGAGGCCATCACAGCTCATCACAGAAGCCATCACTGATCTGCACATCACAGAGGGCATCACAGCTCTGCAAATCACAGAGACCATCAGACCTCAGCACATCACAGAAACCATCACAGCACATCAGAGACACCATCACAGTTCAGCACATCACAGAAGCCATCACAGCTCACATATCATGGAAACCATCACAGCTCAGCACATCAGAGAGGCCATCACAGCTCATCACAGAAGCCATCACTGCTCAGCACATCACAGAAAGCATCACAGATCTGCAAATCACAGTGACCATCAGACCTCAGCACATCACAGAAACCATCACAGCTCAGCGCATCACAGAAACCATCACAGCTCAGCGCATCAGAGAGGCCATCACAGCTCATCACAGAAGCCATCACTGCTCAGCACATCACAGAAAGCATCACAGATCTGCAAATCACAGAGACCATCACACCGCAGCACATCACGGAAACCATCACAGTTCAGCGCATCACAGAAACCATCGCAGCTCAGCACATCACAGAAACCATCACAGCTAATCACATTGCAGAGACCATCACAGCTCATCATATCACAGAAATGGTCACAGCTCAGCACATCACAGAAACCATCAGCACTCAACACATCACCGAGGCCATCACAGCTCAGCACATCAGAGACACCATCACAGTTCAGCACATCACAGAAACCATCACAGCTCAGCACATCACAGAAACCATCACAGCTCATCACATTACGAGACCATCACAGTTCTGCACATCACAGAGACCATCACAGCGCAGGGCATCACAGAGACCATCATAGTTCAGCACATCACAGAGACCATCACAGTTCAGCACATCACAGAAACCGTCACAGTTCAATACATCAGAGGGGCCATCACAGCTCAACACATCACAGAGACCATCACACTCATCGCATTACAGAAACCATCACAGCTCTGCACATTACAGAAACCATCACAGCTCATCACATCACAGAGATCATCACATCTCAGCACATCACAGAAACCATCACAGCTTAGCACATCACAGAGGATATCACAGCACATCAGAGAAACCGTCACAGTTCATCACAGAAACCATCACAGATTATCACAGAATCCATCACAGCTCAGCACAGAAACCATCGCAGCTCAGCACAGAAACCATCGCAGCTCAGAACAGAAACCATCGCAGCTCAACACATCAGAGAAACAATCATAGCTCAGCACATCACAAAAACAATCACAGCTCAGCACATCACCTAAACCATCACAGCTCAGCACAACACCGAAACCATCACAACTCAGCACATCACAGAGACCATCACAGCTCAGCACATCACAGAAACCATCACAGCTCATCACATTACGAGACCATCATAGTTCAGCACATCACAGAGACCGTCAGAGTTCAGCACATCACAGAAACCGTCACAGTGCATCACATCAGAGAGACAATCATAGCTCTGCACGTCACAGAAACCATCAAAGCTCAACACATCACAGAAACCATCACAGCTCAATACATCACAGGGGCCATCACAGCTCAGCACATCACAGACACCATCACACTCATCACATCACAGAAACCATCACAGCTCATCACATCACAGAAACCATCACAGCTCATCACATCACAGAGATCATCATATCTCAACACATCACAGAAACCATCACAGCTTAGCACATCACAGAGAATATCACAGCACATCAGAGAAACCATCACAGTTCATCACAGAAACCATCACAGCTCATCACATCACAGAGATCATCACATCTCAACACATCACAGAAACCATCACAGCTTAGCACATAACAGAGAATATCACAGCACATCAGAGAAACCATCACAGTTCATCACAGAAACCATCACAGATTATCATAGAATCCATCACAGCTCAGCACAGAAATCATCGCAGCTCAGCACAGAAACCATCGCAGCTCAGAACAGAAACCATCGCAGCTCAACACATCAGAGAAACAATCATAGCTCAGCACATCACAAAAACAATCACAGCTCAGCACATCACCTAAACCATCACAGCTCAGCACATCACCGAAACCATGACAACTCAGCACATCACAGAGACCATCACAGCTCAGCACATCACAGAAACCATCACAGATCAGAAAATCACAGAGACCATCACAGCGCAGGGCATCACAGAGACCATCACAGCTCAGCACATCACAGAATCCGTCACAGCTCAGCAAATCACAGAGACCTTCACAGTTCATCACAGAAACCATCACAACTCAACACAGAAACCATCACAGATCAGCACATCAGATGTATAATCATAGGTCAGCACATCACAGAAACCATCACAGCTCAGCACATCACAGAGAACATCACAGCACGAAACAGAAACCATCACAGGTCATCACAGAAACCATCAGTGCTAAGCCCATCACAGAAACCATCACAGTTCAGCACATCACAGAAACCATCACCGATAATCACAAAACCATCACATATCAACAGAGAAACCATCACATCTCAGCACATCACAG
Source organism: Mobula birostris (assembly GCF_030028105.1). NCBI lineage: Eukaryota > Metazoa > Chordata > Chondrichthyes > Myliobatiformes > Myliobatidae > Mobula > Mobula birostris. The sequence continues at coordinate 84,738 of NW_027278195.1, forward strand.
AAACAATCAAAACTCAGCACATCACAGAAACCATCACAGCTCATCACAAATACCATCACAGGTCGGTACAGAATCCATCACAGGTCAGCACATCACAGAAACCATCACAGCGCATCACATCAGAGAGACCATCACAGCTCATCACGTCACAGAAACCATCACAGCTCAGCACATCACAGACACCATCACAGCTCATCACGTCACAGAAACCATCACAGTTCAGCACATCACAGAAGCCATCACAGCTCACATATCATGTAAACCATCACAGCTCAGCACATCAGCGAGGCCATCACAGCTCATCACAGAAGCCATCACTGCTCAGCACATCACAGAAAGCATCACAGATCTGCAAATCACAGTGACCATCAGACCTCAGCACATCACAGAAACCATCACAGCTCAGCGCATCACAGAAACCATCACAGTTCAGCACATCACAGAATCCATCACAGCTCAGCACATCACAGAAACCATCACAGCTCATCACATTACGAGACCATCATAGATCAGCACATCACAGAGTCCGTCGCAGTTCAGCACATCACAGAAACCGTCACAGTGCATCACATCAGAGAGACAATCATAGCTCTGCACGTCACAGAAACCATCAAAGCTCAACACATCACAGAAACCATCACAGCTCAATACATCACAGGGGCCATCACAGCTCAGCACATCACAGACACCATCACACTCATCACATCACAGAAACCATCACAGCTCAGCACATCACAGAAACCATCACAGCTCAGCACATCACAGAAACCATCACAGCTCATCACATTACGAGACCATCACAGTTCTGCACATCACAGAGACCATCACAGCGCAGGGCATCACAGAGACCATCATAGTTCAGCACATCACAGAGACCATCACAGTTCAGCACATCACAGAAACCGTCACAGCTCAATACATCAGAGGGGCCATCACAGCTCAACACATCACAGAGACCATCACACTCATCGCATTACAGAAACCATCACAGCTCTGCACATTACAGAAACCATCACAGCTCATCACATCACAGAGATCATCACATCTCAGCACATCACAGAAACCATCACAGCTTAGCACATCACAGAGGATATCACAGCACATCAGAGAAACCGTCACAGTTCATCACAGAAACCATCACAGATTATCACAGAATCCATCACAGCTCAGCACAGAAACCATCGCAGCTCAGCACAGAAACCATCGCCGCTCAGAACAGAAACCATCGCAGCTCAACACATCAGAGAAACAATCATAGCTCAGCACATCACAAAAACAATCACAGCTCAGCACATCACCTAAACCATCACAGCTCAGCACAACACCGAAACCATCACAACTCAGCACATCACAGAGACCATCACAGCTCAGCACATCACAGAAACCATCACAGCTCATCACATTACGAGACCATCATAGTTCAGCACATCACAGAGACCGTCAGAGTTCAGCACATCACAGAAACCGTCACAGTACATCACATCAGAGAGACAATCATAGCTCTGCACGTCACAGAAACCATCAAAGCTCAACACATCACAGAAACCATCACAGCTCAATACATCACAGGGGCCATCACAGCTCAGCACATCACAGACACCATCACACTCATCACATCACAGAAACCATCACAGCTCAGCACATCACAGAAACCATCACAGCTCATCACATCACAGAGATCATCACATCTCAACACATCACAGAAACCATCACAGCTTAGCACATCACAGAGAATATCACAGCACATCAGAGAAACCATCACAGTTCATCACAGAAACCATCACAGATTATCATAGAATCCATCACAGCTCAGCACAGAAACCATCGCAGCTCAGCACAGAAACCATCGCAGCTCAGAACAGAAACCATTGCAGCTCAACACATCAGAGAAACAATCATAGCTCAGCACATCACAAAAACAATCACAGCTCAGCAGATCACAGAGAGCATCACAGATCTGCAAATCACAGTGACCATCAGACCTCAGCATATCACAGAAACCATCACAGTTCAGCGCATCACAGAAACCATCGCAGCTCAGCACATTACAGAGACCATCACAGCTCATCATATCACAGAAATGGTCACAGCTCAGCACATCACAGAAACCATCAGATCTCAACACATCACCGAGGCCATCACAGCTCAGCACATCACAGAAACCATCACAGCTCAGCACATCACCGAAACCATCACAACTCAGCACATCACAGAGACCATCACAGCTTAGCACATCACAGAGAATATCACAGCACATCAGAGAAACCATCACAGTTCATCACAGAAACCATCACGGATTATCACAGAATCCATCACAGCTCAGCACAGAAACCATCGCAGCTCAGCACAGAAACCATCGCAGCTCAGAACAGAAACCATCGCAGCTCAACACATCAGAGAAACAACCATAGCTCAGCACATCACAAAAACAATCACAGCTCAGCACATCACCTAAACCATCACAGCTCAGCACATCACCGAAACCATCACACCTCAGCACATCACAGAGAACATCACAGCTCAGCACATCACAGAAACCATCACAGATCAGCACATCACAGAAACCATCACCGATCATCACAAAACTATCACATATCAACAGAGAAACCATCACAGCTCAGCACATCACAGAAAACATCACAGCTCATCACGTCACAGAAACCATCACAGTTCAGCACATTACAGAAACCATCACAGCTCATCACATCACAAGACCATCACAGTTCTGCATATCACAGAAACCATCACAGCTCAGCACATCACAGAAACAATCATAACTCAGCACATCACAGAAGCCATCACAGCTCACACATCATGGAAACCATCACAGCTCAGCACATCAGAGAGGCCATCACAGCTCATCACAGAAGCCATCACTGCTCAGCACATCACAGAGAGCATCACAGATCTGCAAATCACAGAGACCATCAGACCTCAGCACATCACAGAAACCATCACAGCACATCAGAGAAACCATCACAGTTCATCACAGAAACCATCAGATCTCAACACATCACCGAGCCCATCACAGCTCAGCACATCAGAGACACCATCACAGTTCATCACATCACAGAAACCATCACAGCTCAGCACATCACAGAAACCATCACAGCTTATCACATTACGAGACCATCACCGTTCTGCACATCACAGAGACCATCACAGCGCAGGGCATCACAGAGACCATCATAGTTCAGCACATCACAGAGACCATCACATTTCAGCACATCACAGCAACCGTCACAGCTCAATACATCAGAGGGGCCATCACATCTCAACACATCACAGAAACCATCACAGCTTAGCACATCACAGAGAATATCACAGCACATCAGAGAAACCATCACAGTTCATCACAGAAACCATCACAGATCAGAACATCACAGAGACCATCACAGCGCAGGGCATCACAGAGACCATCACAGCTCAGCACATCACAAAATCCGTCACAGCTCAGCAAATCACAGAGAACTTCACAGTTCATCACAGAAACCATCACAGATCAGCACATCAGATATATAATCATAGGTCAGCACATCACAGAAACCATCACAGCTCAGCACATCACAGAGAACATCACAGCACGAAACAGAAACCATCACAGCTCATCACAGAAACCATCAGTGCTCAGCCCATCACAGAAACCATCACAGTTCAGCACATCACAGAAACCATCAACGATAATCACAAAACCATCACATATCAACAGAGAAACCATCACATCTCAGCACATCACAGAAACAAGCAAAACTCAGCACATCACAGAAACCAACACAGCTCATCACAAATACCATCACAGGTCGGCACAGAATCCATCACAGGTCAGCACATTACGACACCATCACAGTTCTGCACATCACAGAGACCATCACAGCGCAGGGCATCACAGAGACCATCATAGTTCAGCACATCACAGAGACCATCACATTTCAGCACATCACAGAAACCGTCACAGCTCAATACGTCAGAGGGGCTATCACAGCTCAGCACATCACAGACACCATCACACTCATGACATTACAGAAACCATCACAGCTCAGCACATCACAGAAACCATCACAGCTCATCACATCACAGAGATCATCACATCTCAGCACATCACAGAAACCATCACAGCTTAGCACATCACAGAGAATATCACAGCACATCAGAGAAACCATCACAGTTCATCACAGAAACCATCACAGATTATCACAGAATCCATCACAGCTCAGCACAGAAACCATCGCAGCTCAGCACAGAAACCATCGCAGCTCAGAACAGAAACCATCGCAGCTCAACACATCAGAGAAACAATCATAGCTCAGCACATCACAAAAACAATCACAGCTCATCACATTACGAGACCATCACAGTTCTGCACATCACAGAGACCATCACAGCGCAGGGCATCACAGAGACCATCATAGTTCAGCACATCACAGAGACCATCACATTTCAGCACATCACAGAAACCATCACAGCTCAGCACATCACAGAGAACATCACAGCACGAAACAGAAACCATCACAGCTCATCACAGAAACCATCAGTGCTCAGACCATCACAGAAACCATAACAGTTCAACACATCACAGAAACCATCACCGATAATCACAAAACCATCACATATCAACAGAGAAACCATCACATCTCAGCATATGACAGAAACAAGCAAAACTCAGCACATCACAGAAACCATCACAGCTCATCACAAATACCATCACAGGTCGGCACAGAATCCATCACAGGTCAGCACATTACGACACCATCACAGTTCTGCACATCACAGAGACCATCACAGCGCAGGGCATCACAGAGACCATCATAGTTCAGCACATCACAGAGACCATCACATTTCAGCACATCACAGAAACCGTCACAGCTCAATACATCAGAGGGGCCATCACAGCTCAGCACATCACAGACACCATCACACTCATCACATTACAGAAACCATCACAGCTCACACATCATGGAAACCATGACAGCTCAGCACATCAGAGAGGCCATCACAGCTCATCACAGAAGCCATCACTGATCAGCACATCAGAGAGAGCATCACAGCTCTGCAAATCACAGAGACCATCAGACCTCAGCACATCACAGAAACCATCACAGCACATCAGAGACACCATCACAGTTCATCACATCACAGAAACCATCACAGCTCAGCACATCACAGAAACCATCACAGCTCATCACCTTACGAGACCATCAGAGTTCTGCACATCACAGAGACCATCACAGCGCAGGGCATCACAGAGACCATCATAGTTCAGCACATCACAGAGACCATCACATTTCAGCACATCACAGAAACTATCACAGCTTAGCACATCACAGAGAATATCACAGCACATCAGAGAAACCATCACAGTTCATCACAGAAATCATCACAGATTATCACAGATCCATCACAGCTCAGCACAGAAACAATCGCAGCTCAGCACAAAAACCATCGCAGCTCAGAACAGAAACCATCGCAGCTCAACACATCAGAGAAACAATCATAGCTCAGCACATCACAAAAACAATCACAGCTCAGCACATCACCTAAACCATCACAGCTCAGCACATCACCGAAACCATCACAACTCAGCACATCACAGAGACCATCACAGCTCAGCACATCACAGAAACCATCACAGATCAGAATATCACAGAGACCATCACAGCGCAGGGCATCACAGAGACCATCACAGCTCAGCACATCACAGAATCCGTCACCGCTCAGCAAATCACAGAGACCTTCACAGTTCATCACAGAAACCATCACAACTCAGCACAGAAACCATCGCAGCTCAGCACATCACAGAAACCATCACAGCTAATCACATTACAGAGACCATCACAGCTCATCATATCACAGAAATGGTCACAGCTCAGCACATCACAGAAACCATCAGCTCTCAACACATCACCGAAGCCATCACAGCTCAGCACATCAGAGACACCATCACAGTTCATCACATCACAGAATCCATCACAGCTCAGCACATCACAGAAACCATCACAGCTCATCACATTACGAGACCATCATAGTTCAGCGCATCACAGAGACCGTCAGAGTTCAGCAATCCACAGAAACCGTCACAGTGCATCACATCAGACAGACAATCATAGCTCTGCACGTCACAGAAACCATCAAAGCTCAACACATCACAGAAACCATCACAGCTCATCACGTCACAGAAACCATCACAGTTCAGCACATCACAGAAGCCATCACAGCTCACATATCATGGAAACCTTCACAGCTCAGCACATCAGCGAGGCCATCAGAGCTCATCACAGAAGCCATCACTGCTCAGCACATCACAGAAAGCATCACAGATCTGCAAATCACAGTGACCATCAGACCTCAGCACATCACAGAAACCATCACAGCTCAGCGCATCACAGAAACCATCACAGCTCATCACAGAAACAGTCACAGCTCAGCACATCACAGAAGCCATCACATCTCAGCGCATCAGAGAGGCCATCACAGCTCATCACAGAAGCCATCACTGCTCAGCACATCACAGAGAGCATCACAGCTCTGCAAATCACAGAGACCATCACACCTCAGCACATCACGGAAACCATCACAGTTCAGCGCATCACAGAAACCATCGCAGCTCAGCACATCACAGAAACCAACACAGCTAATCACATTACAGAGACCATCACAGCTCATCATATCACAGAAATGGTCACAGCTCAGCACATCACAGAAACCATCAGCTCCCAACACATCACCGAGGCCATCACAGCTCAGCACATCAGAGACACCATCACAGTTCATCACATCACAGAATCCATCACAGCTCAGCACATCACAGAAACCATCACAGCTCATCACATTACGAGACCATCATAGTTCAGCACATCACAGAGACCGTCAGAGTTCAGCACATCACAGAAACCGTCACAGTGCATCACATCAGAGAGACAATCATAGCTCTGCACGTCACAGAAACCATCAAAGCTCAACACATCACAGAAACCATCACAGCTCAATACATCACAGGGGCCATCACAGCTCAGCACATCACAGACACCATCACACTCATCACATCACAGAAACCATCACAGCTCATCACATCACAGAGATCATCACATCTCAACACATCACAGAAACCATCGCAGCTTAGCACATCACAGAGAATATCACAGCACATCAGAGAAACCATCACAGTTCATCACAGAAACCATCACAGCTCATCACATCACAGGGATCATCACATCTCAACACATCACAGAAACCATCACAGCTTAGCACATCACAGAGAATATCAGAGCACATCAGAGAAACCATCACAGTTCATCACAGAAACCATCACATATTATCATAGAATCCATCACAGCTCAGCACAGAAACCATCGCAGCTCAGCACAGAAACCATCGCAGCTCAGAACAGAAGCCATCGCAGCTCAACACATCAGAGAAACAATCATAGCTCAGCACATCACAAAAACAATCACAGCTCAGCACATCACCTAAACCATCACACTTCAGCACATCACTGAAACCATCACAACTCAGCACATCACAGAGACCATCACAGCTCAGCACATCACAGAAACCATCACAGATCAGAAAATCACAGAGACCATCACAGCGCAGGGCATCACAGAGACCATCACAGCTCAGCACATCACAGAAACCATCACAGCTCAGCACATCACAGACACCATCACAGCTCATCACGTCACAGAAACCATCACAGTTCAGCACATCACAGAAGCCATCACAGCTCACATATCATGGAAACCATCACAGCTCAGCACATCAGCGAGGCCATCACAGCTCATCACAGAAGCCATCATTGCTCAGTACATCACAGAAAGCATCACAGATCTGCAAATCACAGTGACCATCAGACCTCAGCACATCACAGAAACCATCACTGCTCAGCGCATCACAGAAACCATCGCAGCTCAGCACATCACAGAAGCCATCACAGCTCAGCGCATCAGAGAGGCCATCACAGCTCATCACAGAAGCCATCACTGCTCAGCACATCACAGAGAGCATCACAGCTCTGCAAATCACAGAGACCATCACACCTCAGCACATCACGGAAACCATCACAGTTCAGCGCATCACTGAAACCATCGCAGCTCAGCACATCACAGAAACCATCACAGCTAATTACATCACAGAGACCGTCACAGTTCAGCACATCACAGAAACCGTCACAGTGCATCACATCAGAGAAACAATCATAGCTCTGCACGTCACAGAAACCATCAAAGCTCAACACATCACAGAAACCATCACAGCTCAATACATCACAAGGGCCATCACAGCTCAGCACATCACAGACACCATCACACTCATCACATCACAGAAACCATCACAGCTCATCACATCACAGAAACCATCACAGCTCATCACATCACAGAGATCATCACATCTCAACACATCACAGAAACCATCACAGCTTAGCACATCACAGAGAATATCACAGCACATCAGAGAAACCATCACAGTTCATCACAGAAACCATCACATATTATCATAGAATCCATCACAGCTCAGCACAGAAACCATCGCAGCTCAGCACAGAAACCATCGCAGCTCAGAACAGAAACCATCGCAGCTCAACACATCAGAGAAACAATCATAGCTCAGCACATCACAAAAACAATCACAGCTCAGCACATCACCTAAACCATCACAGTTCAGCACATCACTGAAACCATCACAACTCAGCACATCACAGAGACCATCACAGCTCAGCACATCACAGAAACCATCACAGATCAGAAAATCACAGAGACCATCACAGCGCAGGGCATCACAGAGACCATCACAGCTCAGCACATCACAGAAACCATCACAGCTCAGCACATCACAGACACCATCACAGCTCATCACGTCACAGAAACAATCACAGTTCGGCACATCACAGAAGCCATCACAGCTCACATATCATGGAAACCATCACAGCTCAGCACATCAGCGAGGCCATCACAGCTCATCACAGAAGCCATCACTGCTCAGTACATCACAGAAAGCATCACAGATCTGCAAATCACAGTGACCATCAGACCTCAGCACATCACAGAAACCATCACTGCTCAGCGCATCACAGAAACCATCACAGCTCATCACAGAAACAGTCACAGCTCAGCACATCACAGAAGCCATCACAGCTCAGCGCATCAGAGAGGCCATCACAGCTCATCACAGAAGCCATCACTGCTCAGCACATCACAGAGAGCATCACAGCTCTGCAAATCACAGAGACCATCACATCTCAGCACATCACGGAAACCATCACAGTTCAGCGCATCACAGAAACCATCGCAGCTCAGCACATCACAGAAACCATCACAGCTAATCACATTACAGAGACCATCACAGTTCATCACATCACAGAATCCATCACAGCTCAGCACATCACAGAGACCGTCACAGTTCAGCACATCACAGAAACCGTCACAGTGCATCACATCAGAGACACAATCATAGCTCTGCACGTCACAGAAACCATCAAAGCTCAACACATCACAGAAACCATCACAGCTCAATACATCACAGGGGCCATCACAGCTCAGCACATCACAGACACCATTACACTCATCACATCACAGAAACCATCACAGCTCAGCACATCACAGAAACCATCACAGCTCATCACATCACAGAGATCATCACATCTCAACACATCACAGAAACCATCACAGCTTAGCACATCACAGAGAATATCACAGCACATCAGAGAAACCATCACAGTTCATCACAGAAACCATCACAGCTCATCACATCACAGAGATCATCACATCTCAACACATCACAGAAACCATCACAGCTTAGCACATCACAGAGAATATTACAGCACATCAGAGAAACCATCACAGTTCATCACAGAAACCATCACAGATTATCATAGAATCCATCACAGCTCAGCACAGAAACCATCGCAGCTCAGCACAGAAACCATCGCAGCTCAGAACAGAAACCATCGCAGCTCAACACATCAGAGAAACAATCATAGCTCAGCACATCACAAAAACAATCACAGCTCAGCACATCACCTAAACCATCACAGCTCAGCACATCACCGAAACCATCAAAACTCAGCACATCACAGAGACCATCACAGCTCAGCACATCACAGAAACCATCACAGATCAGCACATCACAGAGAACATCACAGCACGAAACAGAAACCATCACAGCTCATCACAGAAACCATCAGTGCTCAGCCCATCACAGAAACCATCACAGTTCAGCACATCACAGAAACCATCACCGATCATCACAAAACCATCACATATCAACAGAGAAATCATCACAGTTCAGCACATCACAGAAACGATCACCGATCATCACAAAACCATCACATATCAACAGAGAAACCATAACAGCTCAGCACATCACAGAAACAATCAAAACTCAGCACATCACAGAAACCATCACAGCTCATCACAAATAACATCACAGGTCGGCACAGACTCCAACACAGGTCAGCAGATCACAGAAACCGTCACAGCGCATCACATCAGAGAGACCATCACAGCTCAGCACATCACAGAATCCGTCACAGCTCAGCAAATCACAGATCATCACGTCACAGAAGCCATCACAGTTCAGCACATCACAGAAACCATCACAGCGCATCACATCACGAGACCATCACAGTTCTGCATATCAAAGAAACAATCACAGCTCAATACATCACAGGGGCCATCACAGCTCAGCACATCAGAGACACCATCACACTCATCACATCACAGAAACCATCACAGCTCAGCACCACAGAAACCATCACATCTCAGAACATCACAGAAACCATCACAGCTTAGCACATCACAGAGAATATCACAGCACATCAGAGAAACCATCACAGTTCATCATAGAAACCATCACAGATTATCGCAGAATCCATCACAGCTCAGCACAGAAACCATCGCAGCTCAGCACAGAAACCATCACAGCTCAGAACAGAAACCATCGCAGCTCAACACATCAGAGAAACAATCAGAGCTTAACACATCAAACTAAACCATCACAGCTCAGCACATCACCGAAACCATCACAACTCAGCACATCACAGAGATCATCACAGCTCAGCACATCAGAGAAACCATCACAGATCAGCACATCACAGAGAACATCACAACACAAAACGGAAACCATCACAGCTCATCACAGAAACCATCAGTGCTCAGCCCATCACAGAAACCATCACCGATCATCACAAAACCATTACATATCAACAGAGAAACCATCACAGCTCAGCACATCAAAGAAACAATCAAAACTCAGCACATCACAGAAACCATCACAGCTCATCACAAATACCATCACAGGTCGGCACAGAATCCATCACAGGTCAGCACATCACAGAAACCATCACAGCGCATCACATCAGAGAGACCATCACAGCTCAGCACATCACAAAATCCATCACAGCTCAGCAAATCACAGAAACCATCACAGCTCATCACATCACGAGACCATCACAGTTCTGCATATCACAGAAACCATCACAGCTCAACAGAGAAACCATCAAAGCTCAGCACATCACAGATACAATCATAACTCAGCACATCACAGAAGCCATCACAGCTCACACATCATGGAAACCATCACAGCTCAGCACATCAGAGAGGCCATCACAGCTCATCACAGAAGCCATCACTGCTCAGCACATCACAGACAGCATCACAGATCTGCAAATCACTGAGACAATCAGACCTCAGCACATCACAGAAACCATCACAGCACATCAGAGAAACCATCACAGTTCATCACAGAAACCATCAGATCTCAACACAGCACCGAACCCATCACAGCTCAGCACATCAGAGACACCATCACAGTTCATCACATCAGAGAAACCATCACAGCTCAGCACATCTCAGAAAGCATCACAGCTCATCACATTACGAGACCATCACAGTTCTGAACATCACAGAGACCATCACAGCGCAGGGCATCACAGAGACCATCACAGTTCAGCACATCACAGAAACCGTCACAGCTCAATACATCAGAGGGGCCATCACAGCTCAGCACATCACAAACACCATCACACGCATCACATCACAGAAACTATCACAGCTCAGCACATCACAGAAACCATCGCAGCTCATCACATCACAGAGATCATCACATCTCAGCACATCACAGAAACCATCACAGCTTAGCACATCACAGAGAATATCACAGCACATCAGAGAAACCATCATGTTCATCACAGAAACCATCACAGATTATCACAGAATCCATCACAGCTCAGCACAGAAACCATCGCAGCTCAGCACAGAAACCATCGCAGCTCAGAACAGAAACCATTGCACCTCAACACATCAGAGAAACGATCATAGCTCAGCACATCACAAAAACAATCACAGCTCAGCACATCACGTAAACCATCACAGCTCAGCACATCACCGAAACCATCACAACTCAGGACATCACAGAGACCATCACAGCTCAGCACATCACAGAAACCATCACAGATCAGAACAGCACAGAGACCATCACAGCGCAGAGCATCACAGAGACCATCATAGTTCAGCCCATCACAGAGACCATCACAGCTCAGCACAACACAGAAACCATCACAGCTCAGCACATCACAGACACCATCACACTCATCACATCACAGAAACCATCACAGCTCAGCACAGAAACCATCGCAGCTCAGCACAGAAACCATCGCAGCTCAGAACTGAAACCATCACAGCTCAACACATCACAGAAACGATCATAGCTCAGCACATCACAAAAACAATCACAGCTCAGCGCATCACCTAAACCATCACAGCTCAGCACATCACCGAAACCATCACACCTCAGCACATCACAGCTCAGCACATCACAGAAACCATCACAGATCAGCACATCACAGAAACCATCACCGATCATCACAAAACCATCACATATCAACAGAGAAACCATCACAGCTCAGCACATCACAGAAACAATCAAAATTCAGCACATCACAGAAACCATCACAGCGCATCACTTCAGAGAGACTATCACAGCTCAGCACATCACAGAATCCGTCACAGCTCAGCAAATCACGTACACCATCACAGCTCATCACGTCACAGAAACCATCACAGTTCAGCACATCACAGAAACCATCACAGCTCATCACATCACGAGACCATCACAGTTCTGCATATCACAGAAACCATCACAGATTATCACAGAATCCATCACAGCTCAGCAGAGAACCCAACGCAGCTCAGCACAGAAACCATCACAGCTCAGAACAGAAACCATCGCAGCTCAACACATCAAAGAAACAATCATAGCTCAGCACATCACAAAAACTATCACAGCTCAATACATCACAGGGGCCATCACAGCTCAGCACATCACAGACACCATCACACTCATCACATCACAGAAACCATCACAGCTCATCACATCACAGAAACCATCACAGCTCATCACATCACAGAGATCATCACATCTCAACACATCACAGAAACCATCACAGCTTAGCACATCACAGAGAATATCACAGCACATCAGAGAAACCATCACAGTTCATCACAGAAACCATCACAGCTCATCACATCACAGAGATCATCACATCTCAACACATCACAGAAACCATCACAGCTTAGCACATCACAGAGAATATCACAGCACATCAGAGAAACCATCACAGTTCATCACAGAAACCATCACAGATTATCAGAGAATCCATCACAGCTCAGCACAGAAACCATCGCAGCTCAGCACAGAAACCATCGCAGCTCAGAACAGAAACCATCGCAGCTCAACACATCAGAGAAACAATCATAGCTCAGCACATCACAAAAACAATCACAGCTCAGCACATCACCTAAACCATCACAGCTCAGCACATCACCGAAACCATCAAAACTCAGCACATCACAGAGACCATCACAGCTCAGCACATCACAGAAACCATCACAGATCAGCACATCACAGAGAACATCACAGCACGAAACAGAAACCATCACAGCTCATCACAGAAACCATCAGTGCTCAGCCCATCACAGAAACCATCACAGTTCAGCACATCACAGAAACCATCACCGATCATCACAAAACCATCACATATCAACAGAGAAATCATCACAGTTCAGCACATCACAGAAACGATCACCGATCATCACAAAACCATCACATATCAACAGAGAAACCATAACAGCTCAGCACATCACAGAAACAATCAAAACTCAGCACATCACAGAAACCATCACAGCTCATCACAAATACCATCACAGGTCGGCACAGAATCCATCACAGGTCAGCACATCACAGAAACCATCACAGCGCATCACATCAGAGAGACCATCACAGCTCAGCACATCACAAAATCCGTCACAGCTCAGCAAATCACAGAAACCATCACAGCTCATCACATCACGAGACCATCACAGTTCTGCATATCACAGAAACCATCTCAGCTCAACAGAGAAACCATCACAGCTCAGCACATCACAGATACAATCATAACTCAGCACATCACAGAAGCCATCACAGCTCACACATCATGGAAACCATCACAGCTCAGCACATCAGAGAGGCCATCACAGCTCATCACAGAAGCCATCACTGCTCAGCACATCACAGAGAGCATCACAGATCTGCAAATCACTGAGACCATCAGACCTCAGCACATCACAGAAACCATCACAGCACATCAGAGAAACCATCACAGTTCATCACAGAAACCATCAGATCTCAACACATCACCGAGCCCATCACAGCTCAGCACATCAGAGACACCATCACAGTTCATCACATCAGAGAAACCATCACAGCTCAGCACATCTCAGAAAGCATCACAGCTCATCACATTACGAGACCATCACAGTTCTGAACATCACAGAGACCATCACAGCGCAGGGCATCACAGAGACCGTCACAGTTCAATACATCAGAGGGGCCATCACAGCTCAGCACATCACAAACACCATCACACTCATCACATCACAGAAACTATCACAGCTCAGCACATCACAGAAACCATCGCAGCTCATCACATCACAGAGATCATCACATCTCAGCACATCACAGAAACCTTCACAGCTTAGCACATCACAGAGAATATCACAGCACATCAGAGAAACCACCACTGTTCATCACAGAAACCATCACAGATTATCACAGAATCCATCACAGCTCAGCACAGAAACCATCGCAGCTCAGCACAGAAACCATCGCAGCTCAACACATCAGAGAAACGATCATAGCTCAGCACATCACAAAAACAATCACAGCTCAGCACATCACGTAAGCCATCACAGCTCAGCACATCACCGAAACCATCACAACTCAGGACATCACAGAGACCATCACAGCTCAGCACATCACAGAAACCATCACAGTTCAGCACATCACAGAAACCGTCACAGCGCATCACATCAGAGAGACCATCTTAGCTCAGCACGTCACAGAAACCATCACAGCTCAGCACATCACAGAAACCATCACAGCTCAGCACATCACAGACACCATCACACTCATCACATCACAGAAACCATCACAGCTCAGCACAGAAACCATCGCAGCTCAGCACAGAAACCATTGCAGCTCAGAACTGAAACCATCACAGCTCAACACATCACAGAAACGATCATAGCTCAGCACATCACAAAAACAAACACAGCTCAGAACATCACCTAAACCATCACAGCTCAGCACATCACCGAAACAATCACACCTCAGCACATCACAGAGACCATCACAGCTCAGCACATCACAGAAACCATTACAGATCAGCACATCACAGAAACCATCAGCGATCATCACAAAACCATCACATATCAACAGAGAAACCATCACAGCTCAGCACATCACAGAAACAATCAAAATTCAGCACATCACAGAAACCATCACAGCGCATCACTTCAGAGAGACTATCACAGCTCAGCACATCACAGAATCCGCCACAGCTCAGCAAATCACAGACACCATCACAGCTCATCACGTCACAGAAACCATCACAGTTCAGCACATCACAGAAACCATCACAGCTCATCACATCACGAGACCATCACATTTCTGTATATCACAGACCATCACAGATTATCACAGAATCCATCACAGCTCAGCAGAGAAACCAACGCAGCTCAGCACAGAAACCATCGCAGCTCAGAACAGAAACCATCGCAGCTGAACAGATCAAAGAAACAATCATAGCTCAGCACATCACAAAAACTATCACAGCTCAGCACATCACCTAAACCATCACAGCTCAGCACCACACCGAAACCATCACAACTCAGCACATCACAGAGACCATCACAGCTCAGCACATCACAGAAACCATCACAGATCAGCACATCACAGAGACCATCACAGCACAAGGCATCACAGAGACCATCACAGCTCAGCACATCACAGAATCCGTCACAGCTCAGCAAATCACAGAGACCTTCACAGTTCATCACAGAAACCATCACAACTCAGCACAGAAACCATCACAGATCAGCACATCAGATATATAATCATAGGTCAGCACATCACAGAAACCATGACAGCTCAGCACATCACAGAGAACATCACAGCACGAAACAGAAAACATCACAGCTCATCACAGAAACCATCAGTGCTCAGCCCATCACAGAAACCATCACAGTTCAGCACATCACAGAAACCATCACCGATAATCACAAAACCATCGCATATCAACAGAGAAACCATCACATCTCAGCACATCACAGAAACAAGCAAAACTCAGCACATCACAGAAACCATCACAGCTCATCACAAATACCATTACAGGTCTGCACAGAATCCATCACAGGTCAGCACATTACGACACCATCACATTTCAGCTTATCACAGATACCGTCACAGCTCAATAAATCAGAGGGGCCATCACAGCTCAGCACATCACAGACACCATCACACTCATCACATTACAGAAACCATCACAGCTCAGCACATCACAGAAACCATCAAAGCTCATCACATCACAGAGATCATCACATCTCAGCACATCACAGAAACCATCACAGCTTAGCACATCACAGAGAATATCACAGCACATCAGAGAAACCATCACAGTTCATCACAGAAACCATCACAGATTATCACAGAATCCATCACAGTTCAGCACAGAAACCATCGCAGCTCAGCACAGAAACCATCGCAGCTCAGAACAGAAACCATCGCAGCTCAACACATCAAAGAAACAATCATAGCTCAGCACATCACAAAAACTATCACAGCTCAGCACATCACCTAAACCATCACAGCTCAGCACCACACCGAAACCATCACAACTCAGCACATCACAGAGACCATCACAGCTCAGCACATCACAGAAACCATCACAGATCAGCACATCACAGAGACCATCACAGCACAGGGCATCACAGAGACCATCACAGCTCAGCAAATCACAGAATCCGTCACAGCTCAGCAAATCACAGACACCTTCACAGTTCATCACAGAAACCATCACAACTCAGCACAGAAACCATCACAGATCAGCACATCAGATATATAATCATAGGTCCGCACATCACAGAAACCATGACAGCTCAGCACATCACAGAGAACATCACAGCACGAAACAGAAAACATCACAGCTCATCACAGAAACCATCAGTGCTCAGCCCATCACAGAAACCATCACAGTTCAGCACATCACAGAAACCATCACCGATAATCACAAAACCATCGCATATCAACAGAGAAACCATCACATCTCAGCACATCACAGAAACAAGCAAAACTCAGCACATCACAGAAACCATCACAGCTCATCACAAATACCATTACAGGTCGGCACAGAATCCATCACAGGTCAGCACATTACGACACCATCACATTTCAGCACATCACAGATACCGTCACAGCTCAATAAATCAGAGGGGCCATCACAGCTCAGCACATCACAGACACCATCACACTCATCACATTACAGAAACCATCACAGCTCAGCACATCACAGAAACCATCAAAGCTCATCACATCACAGAGATCATCACATCTCAGCACATCACAGAAACCATCACAGCTTAGCACATCACAGAGAATATCACAGCACATCAGAGAAACCATCACAGTTCATCACAGAAACCATCACAGATTATCACAGAATCCATCACAGCTCAACACAGAAACCATCGCAGCTCAGCACAGAAACCATCGCAGCTCAGAACAGAAACCATCGCAGCTCAACACATCAAAGAAACAATCATAGCTCAGCACATCACAAAAACTATCACAGCTCAGCACATCACCTAAACCATCACAGCTCAGCACCACACCGAAACCATCACAACTCAGCACATCACAGAGACCATCACAGCTCAGCACATCACAGAAACCATCACAGATCAGCACATCACAGAGACCATCACAGCACAGGGCATCACAGAGACCATCACAGCTCAGCACATCACAGAATCCGTCACAGCTCAGCAAATCACAGAGACCTTCACAGTTCATCACAGAAACCATCACAACTCAGCACAGAAACCATCACAGATCAGCACATCAGATATATAATCATAGGTCAGCACATCACAGAAACCATCACAGCTCAGCACATCACAGAGAACATCACAGCACGAAACAGAAACCATCACAGCTCATCACAGAAACTATCACAGCTCAGCACATCACCTAAACCATCACAGCTCAGCACATCACTGAAACCATCACAAACTCAGCACATCACAGAGACCATCACAGCTCAGCACATCACAGAAACCATCACAGATCAGCACATCACAGAGACCATCACAGCACAGGGCATCACAGAGACCATCACAGCTCAGCACATCACAGAATCCGTCACAGCTCAGCAAATCACAGAGACCTTCACAGTTCATCACAGAAACCATCACAACTCAGCACAGAAACCATCACAGATCAGCACATCAGATATATAATCATAGGTCAGCACATCACAGAAACCATCACAGCTCAGCACATCACAGAGAACATCACAGCACGAAACAGAAACCATCACAGCTCATCACAGAAACTATCACAGCTCAGCACATCACCTAAACCATCACAGCTCAGCACATCACTGAAACCATCACAAACTCAGCACATCACAGAGACCATCACAGCTCAGCACATCACAGAAACCATCACAGATCAGCACATCACAGAGACCATCACAGCACAGGGCATCACAGAGACCATCACAGCTCAGCACATCACAGAATCCGTCACAGCTCAGCAAATCACAGAGACCTTCACAGTTCATCACAGAAACCACCACAACTCAGCACAGAAACCATCACAGATCAGCACATCAGATATATAATCATAGGTCAGCACATCACAGAAACCATCACAGCTCAGCACATCACAGAGAACATCACAGCACGAAACAGAAACCATCACAGCTCATCACAGAAACCATCAGTGCTCAGCCCATCACAGAAACCATCACAGTTCAGCACATCACCGAAACCATCACAACGCAGCATATCACAGAGACCATCACAGCTCAGCACATCACAGAAACCATCACAGATCAGCACATCACAGAGACCATCACAGCGCAGGGCATCACAGAGACCATCATAGTTCAGCACATCACAGAGACCATCACATTTCAGCACACCACAGAAACCGTCACAGCTCAATAAATCAGAGCTGCCATCACAGCTCAGCACCTCACAGACACCATCACACTCATCACATCACAGAAACCATCACAGCTCAGCACATCACAGAAACCATCACAGCTCATCACATCTCAGCACATCACAGAAACCATCACAACTTAGCACATCACCCAAACCATCACAGCTCAGCACAACACCGAAACCATTACAACTCAGCACATCACAGAGACCATCACAGCTCAGCACATCACAGAAACCATCACAGATCAGCACATCACAGAGACCATCACAGCACAGGGCATCACAGAGACCATCACAGCTCAGCACATCACAGAATCCGTCACAGCACAGCAAATCACAGAGACCTTCACAGTTCATCACAGAAACCATCACAACTCAGCACAGAGACCATCACAGATCAGCACATCAGATATATAATCATAGGTCAGCACATCAGAGACACCATCACAGTTCATCACATCACAGAAACCATCACAGCTCAGCACATCACAGAAACCATCACAGCTCATCACATTACGAGACCATCACAGTTCTGCACATCACAGAGACCATCACAGCGCAGGGCATCACAGAGACCATCACAGCTCAGCACATCACAGAATCCGTCACAGCTCAGCAAATCACAGGGACCTTCACAGTTCATCACAGAAACCATCACAACTCAGCACAGAAACCATCACAGATCAGCACATCAGATATATAATCATAGGTCAGCACATCACAGAAACCATCACAGCTCAGCACATCACAGAGAACATCACAGCACGAAACAGAAACCATCACAGCTCATCACAGAAACCATCAGTGCTCAGCCCATCACAGAAACCATCACAGTTCAGCACATCACAGAAACCATCACCGATAATCACAAAACCATCACATATCAACAGAGAAACCATCACATCTCAGCACATCACAGAAACCATCACAGCGCATCACATCAGAGAGACCATCACAGCTCATCACGTCACAGAAACCATCACAGCTCAGCACATCACGAGAACATCACAGTTCTGCATATCACATAAACCATCACAGCTCAACAGAGAAACCATTACAGCTCAGCACAGAAAGCATCGCAGCTCAGAACAGAAACCATCGCAGCTCAACACATCAGAGAAACAATCATAGCGCAGCACATCACAAAAACAATCACAGCTCAGCACATCACCTAAACCATCACAGCTCAGCACATCACCGAAACCATCACAACTCAGCACATCACAGAGACCATCACAGCTGAGCACATCACAGAAACCATCACAGATCAGCACATCACACAGAACATCACAGCACGAAACAGAAACCATCACAGCTCATCACAGAAACCATCAGTGCTCAGCCCATCACAGAAACCATCACAGTTCAGCACATCACAGAAACCATCACTGATCATCACAAAACCATCACATATCAACGGAGAAACCATCACAGCTCAGCACATCACAGAAACAATCAAAGCTCAGCACATCACAGAAACCATCACAGCTCATCACAAATACCATCACAGGTCGGGACAGAACCCATCACAGCTCAGCACATCACAGAAACCATCACAGCTCATCATATCACAGAGATCATCACATGTCAGCAGATCACAGAAACCATCACAGCTCAGCACATCACAGAGAATATCACAGCACATCAGAGATACCATCACAGTTCATCACATAAACCATCACAGATTCTCACAGAATCCATCACAGCTCAGCACAGAAACCATCGCAGCTCGGCACAGAAACCATCACAGCTCAGAAAAGAAACCATCGCAGCTCAACACATCAGAGAAACAATCATAGCTCAGCACATCACAAAAACAATCACAGCTCAGCACATCACCAAAACCATCACAGCTCAGCACATCACCGAAACCATCACAGCTCAGCACATCACAGAAACCATCAGATCTCAACACATCACCGAGGCCTTCACAGCTCAGCACATCAGAGACACCATCACAGTTCATCACATCACAGAATCCATCACAGCTCAGCACATCACAGAAACCATCACAGCTCATCACATTACGAGACCATCACAGTTCTGCACATCACAGAGACCATCACAGCTCAGGGCATCACAGAGACCATCATAGTTCAGCACATCACAGAGACCATCACAGTTCAGCACATCACAGAAACCGTCACAGCGCATCACATCAGAGAGACCATCATAGCTCTGCACGTCACAGAAACCATCACAGCTCAACACATCACAGAAACCATCACAGCTCAGTACATCACAGGGGCCATCACAGCTCAGCACAGCACAGACACCATCACACTCATCACATCACAGAGATCATCACATCTCAGCACATCACAGAAACCTTCACAGCTTAGCACATCACAGAGAATATCACAGCACATCAGAGAAACCACCACAGTTCATCACAGAAACCATCACAGATTATCATAGAATCCATCACTGCTCAGCACAGAAACCATCGCAGCTCAGCACAGAAACCATCGCAGCTCAGAACAGAAAACATCGCAGCTCAACACATCAGAGAAACAATCATAGCTCAGCACATCACCAAAACAATCACAGCTCAGCAGATCACAAAAACCATCACAGATCAGCACATCACAGAGAACATCACAGCACGAAACAGAAACCATCACAGCTCATCACAGAAACCATCAGTGCTCAGCCCATCACAGAAACCATCACAGTTCAGCACATCACAGAAACCATCACCGATCATCACAAAACCTTCACATATCAACAGAGAAACCATCAAAACTCAGCACATCACAGAAACCATCACAGCTCATCACGTCACAGAAACCATCACAGCTCATCACATCACGAGACCATCACAGTTCTGCATATCACATAAACCATCACAGCTCAACAGAGAAACCATCACAGCTCAGCACATCACAGAAGCCATCACAGCTCACATATCATGGAAACCATCACAGCTCAGCACATCAGCGAGGCCATCACAGCTCATCACAGAAGCCGTCACTGCTCAGCACATCACAGAGAGCATCACAGATCTGCAAATCACAGTGACCATCAGACCTCAGCACATCACAGAAACCATCACAGCTCATCACAGAAACAGTCACAGCTCAGCACATCACAGAAGCCAACACAGATCAGCGCATCAGAGAGGCCATCTCAGCTCATCACAGAAGCCATCACTGCTCAGCACATCACAGAGAGCATCACACCTCTGCAAATCACAGAGACCATCACACCTCAGCACATCACAGAAACCATCACAGTTCAGCGCATCACAGAAACCATCACAGCTCATCACATTACGAGACCATCACAGTTCTGCACATCACAGAGACCATCACAGCTCAGGGCATCACAAAGACCATCATAGTTCAGCACATCACAGAGACCATCACAGTTCAGCACATCACAGTTCAGCACATCACAGAAACCGTCACAGCGCATCACATCAGAGAGACCATCACACTCATCACATCACAGAAACCCTCACAGCTCAGCACATCACAGAAACCATCAAAGCTCATCACATCACAGAGATCATCACATCACAGCACATCACAGAAACCATCACAGCTTAGCACATCACAGAGAATATCACAGCACATCAGAGAAACCACCACAGTTCATAACAGAAGCCATCACAGATTATCATAGAATCCATCACTGCTCAGCACAGAAACCATCGCAGCTCAGCACAGAAACCATTGCAGCTCAGAACAGAAACCATCGCAGCTCAACACATCAGAGAAACAATCATAGCGCAGCACATCACAAAAACAATCACAGCTCAGCACATCACCTAAACCATCACAGATCAGCACATCACAGAGAACATCACAGCACGAAACAGAAACCATCACAGCTCATCACAGAAACCATCAGTGCTCAGCCCATCACAGAAACCATCACAGTTCAGCACATCACAGAAACCATCACCGATCATCACAAAACCTTCACATATCAACAGAGAAACCATCACAACTCAGCACATCACAGAAACAATCTAAACTCAGCACATCACAGAAACCATCACAGCTCATCATAAATACCATCACAGGTCGGCACAGAATCCATCACAGGTCAGCACATCACAGAAACCGTCACAGCGCATCACATCAGAGAGGCCATCACAGCTCAGCACATCACAGAATCTGTCACAGCTCAGCAAATCACAGACACCATCACAGCACATCACGTCACAGAAACCATCACAGTTCAGCACATCACAGAAACCATCACAGCGCATCACATCACGAGACCATCACAGTTCTGCATATCAAAGAAACCACCACAGCTCAATACATCACAGGGGCCATCACAGGTCAGCACATCACAGAAACCGTCACAGCGCATCACATCACAGACACCATCACACTCATCACATCACAGAAACCATCACAGCTCAGCACATCACAGAAACCATCACAGCTCATCACATCACAGAGATCATCACATCTCAGCACATCACAGAAACCATCACAGCTTAGCACATCACAGATAATATCACAGCACATCAGAGAAACCATCACAGTTCATCACAGAAACCATCACAGATTATCACAGAATCCATCACAGCTCAGCACAGAAACCATTGCAGCTCAGCACAGAAACCATCGCAGCTCAACAGAGAAACCATCACAGCTCACACATCATGGAAACCATCACAGCTCAGCACATCAGAGAGGCCATCGCAGCTCATCACAGAAGCCATCACTGCTCAGCACATCACAGAAAGCATCACAGCTTAGCACATCACAGAGAATATCACAGCACATCAGAGAAACCATCACAGTTCATCACAGAAACCATCACAGATTATCACAGAATCCATCACAGCTCAGCATAGAAACCATCGCAGCTCAGCACAGAAAGCATGGCAGCTCAGAACAGAAACCATCACAGCTCAGCACATCACAGAGACCATCACAACTCAGCACATCACAGAGACCATCACAGCTCAGCACATCACAGAAACCATCACAGATCAGCACATCACACAAAACATCACAGCACGAAACAGAAACCATCACAGCTCATCACAGAAACCATCAGTGCTCAGCCCATCACAGAAACCATCACAGTTCAGAACATCACAGAAACCATCACCGATCATCACAAAACCATCACATATGAAGAGAAACCATCACAGCTCAGCACATCACAGAAACAATCAAAACTCAGCACATCACAGAAACCATCACAGCTCATCATATCACAGAGGTCATCACATGTCAGCATATCACAGAAACCATCACAGCTCAGCACATCACAGAGAATATCACAGCACATCAGAGAAACAATCACAGGTCATCACAGAAACCATCACAGATTATCACAGAATCCATCAAAGCTCAGCACAGAAACCATCGCAGCTCGGCACAGAAACCATCACAGCTCAGAACAGAAACCATCGCAGCTAAACACATCAGAGAAACAATCACAGCTCAGCACATCACCTAAACCATCACAGCTCAGCACATCAGCGAAACCATCACAACTCAGCACATCACAGAGACCATCGCAGCTCAGCACATCATAGAAACCATCACAGATCAGCACATCTCAGAGAACGTCACAGCACGAAACAGAAACCATCACAGCTCATCACAGAAACCATCAGTTCTCAGCCCATCACAGAAACCATCACCGATCATCATAAAACCATCACATATCAACAGAGAAACCATCACAGCTCAGCACATCACAGAAACAGTCAAAACTCAGCACATCACAGAAACCATCACAGCTCATCACAAATACCATCACAGGTCGGCACAGAATCCATCACAGGTCAGCACATCACAGAAACCATCACAGCTCATCATATTACAGAGATCATCACATGTCAGCAGATCACAGAAACCATCACAGCTCTGCACATCACAGAGAATATCACAGCACATCAGAGAAACCGTCACAGTTCATCACATCAGAGAGACCATCACAGCTCAGCATGTCACAGAATCCATCACAGCTCAGCAAATCACAGACACCATCACAGCTCATCACGTCACAGAGAGCATCACAGCTCAGCACATCAGAGCAAACATCACAGCTCAGTACATCACAGAAGCCATCACAGCTCAGCACATAACAGAAGCCATCACAGCTGAGCGCATCAGAGAGGCCATCACAGCTCATCACAGAAGCCATCACTGCTCAGCACATCACAGAGAGCATCACAGCTCTGCAAATCACAGAGACCATCACACCTCAGCACATCACAGAAACCATCACAGTTCAGCGCATCACAGAAACAATCGCAGCTCAGCACATCACAGAAACCATCACTGCTCATCACATTACAGACACCATCACAGCTCATCATATCACAGAAATGGTCACAGCTCAGCACATAACGGTAACCATCAGATCTCAACACATCACCGAGGCCATCAAAGCTCAGCACATCAGAGGCACCATCACAGTTCATCACATCACAGAAACCATCACAGCTCAGCACATCACAAAAACCATCACAGCTCATCACATTACGAGACCATCACAGTTCTGCACATCACAGAGACCATCACAGCTCAGGGCATCACAGAGACCATCATAGTTCAGCACATCACAGAGACCATCACAGTTCAGCACGTCACAGAAACCATCACAGCGCATCAAATCAGAGAGACCATCATAGCTCAGCACGTCACAGAAACCATCACAGCTCAGCACATCACAGAAACCATCACAGCTCAATACATCACAGGGGCCATCACAGCTCAGCACATCAGAGAAACCACACAGCTCATCAAAAATACCATCACAGGTCGGCACAGAATCCATCACAGGGCAGCACATCACAGAAACCATCACAGCTCATCACATCACGAGACCATCACAGTTTTGCATATCACATAAACCATCACAGCTCAACAGATAAACCATCACAGCTCAGCACATCACAGAAGCCATCACAGCTCACATATCATGGAAACCATCACAGCTCAGCACATCAGCGAGGCCATCACAGCTCATCACAGAAGCCGTCACTGCTCAGCACATCACAGAGAGCATCACAGATCTGCAAATCACAGTGACCATCAGACCTCAGCACATCACAGAAACCATCACAGCTCAGCGCATCACAGAAACCATCACAGCTCATCACAGAAACAGTCACAGCTCAGCACATCACAGAAACCATCACAGTTCAGTGCATCACAGAAAGCATCGCAGCTCAGCACATCACAGAAACCATCACAGTTAATCTCATTACAGAGACCATCACAGCTCATCATATCACAGAAATGGTCACAGCTCAGCACATCACAGAAACCATCAGATCTCAACACATCACCGAGGCCTTCACAGCTCAGCACATCAGAGACACCATCACAGTTCATCACATCACAGAATCCATCAAAGCTCAGGACATCACAGGAACCATCACAGCTCATCACATTACGAGACCATCACAGTTCTGCACATCACAGAGACCATCACAGCTCAGGGCATCACAGAGACCATCATAGTTCAGCACATCACAGAGACCATCACAGTTCAGCACATCACAGAAACCGTCACAGCGCATCACATCAGAGAGACCATCATAGCTCTGCACGTCACAGAAACCATCACAGCCCAACACATCACAGAAACCATCACAGCTCAATACATCACTGGGGCCATCACAGCTCAGCACATCACAGACACCATCACACTCATCACATCACAGAAACCATCACAGCTCAGCACATCACAGAAACCATCAAAGCTCATCACATCACAGAGATCATCACATCTCAGCACATCACAGAAACCATCACAGCTTAGCACATCACAGAGAATATCACAGCACATCAGAGAAACCACCACAGTTCATCACAGAAACCATCACAGATTATCATAGAATCCAACACTGCTCAGCACAGAAACCATCGCAGCTCAGCACAGAAACCATCGCAGCTCAGAACAGAAACCATCGCAGCTCAACACATCAGAGAAACCATCATAGCGCAGCACATCACAAAAACAATCACAGCTCAGCACATCACCAAAACCATCACAGCTCACAGCATCACCGTAACCATCACAACTCAGCACATCACAGAGACCCTCACAGCTCAGCACATCACAGAAACCATCACAGATCAGCACATCACAGAAACCATCACAGCTCATCACATCACGAGACCATCACAGTTCTGCATATCACATAAACCATCTCAGCTCAACAGAGAAACCATCACAGCTCAGCACATCACAGAAGCCATCACAGCTCACATATTATGGAAACCCTCACAGCTCAGCACATCAGCAAGGCCATCACAGCTCATCACAGAAGCCGTCACTGCTCAGCACATCACAGAGAGCATCACAGATCTGCAAATCACAGTGACCATCAGACCTCAGCACATCACAGAAACCATCACAGCTCAGCGCATCACAGAAACCATCACAGCTCATCACAGAAACAGTCACAGCTCAGCACATCACAGAAGCCATCACAGCTCAGCGCATCAGAGAGGCCGTCTCAGCTCATCACAGAAGCTATCACTGCTCAGCACATCACAGAGAGCATCACAGCTCTGCAAATCACAGAGACCATCACTCCTCAGCACATCACAGAAACCATCACAGTTCAGCGCATCACAGAAACCATCGCAGCTCAGCACATCACAGAAACCATCACAGCTAATCACATTACAGAGACCATCACAGCTCATCATATCACAGAAATGGTCACAGCTCAGCACATCACAGAAACCATCAGATCTCAACACATTACCGAGGCCTTCACAGCTCAGCACATCAGAGACACCATCACAGTTCATCACATCACAGAATCCATCACAGCTCAGCAAATCACAGAAACCATCACAGCTCATCACATTACGAGACCATCACAGTTCTGCACATCACAGAGACCATCACAGCTCAGGGCATCACAGAGACCATCATAGTTCAGCACATCACAGAGACCATCACAGTTCAGCACATCACAGAAACCGTCACAGCGCATCACATCAGAGAGACCATCATAGCTCTGCACGTCACAGAAACCATCACAGCTCAACACATCACAGAAACCATCACAGCTCAATACATCACAGGGGCCATCACAGCTCAGCACATCACAGAAACCATCACAGCTCAGCACATCACAGAAACCATCACAGCTCATCACATCACAGAAACCATCACAGCTCAGCACATCACAGAAACCATCACAGCTCATCACAAATACCATCACAGGTTGGCACAGAATCCATCACAGGTCAGCACATCACAGAAACCGTCACAGCGCATCACATCAGAGAGACCATCACAGCTCAGCACATCACAGAATCTGTCACAGCTCAGCA